>NW_023270305.1:56247733-56248427 GCF_011800145.1 Mirounga leonina
ATAGATAGATAGATAGATAGATAGATAGATAGATAGATAGATAGATAGACAGACAGACAGATAGACAATCAGTTAGCCAAACAGATGGAGGGAAGAGTCTTAGACAGGGATAAGAGTATGTGTGAGGGCTCTGAAGCAAGAAGCTTGTCATATTTGATAAACTAAACCATTGCTCAGTTATGAGATGATGCCTCCTCTCTCCATTTGGACTTTGTCTACAGATAATTCACTGCTATTTCAGTAGAGTCCAAACAGGAAACAAATGTCATAGTCAAATTAGAGTAATTCAGAGGGGTTAAAATATATAAACATGTGGGCAGGTTGTAGGGAAATACAAAGGATTCTGCTGTTAACCTGGGGTCTGCAACCATGGACCTATTACTACCCTCAAACCAAAGGGGACAATGCAAAAGAATGTAACAGAAGACAGCAGTGGAGTATGATATAGAAAAGGCCACTTGGAGGGGTGCCTGGGTGATTCAGTTGGTCAAGCATCCTAATTTTGATTTTGGTTCAGGTCATGATCTCAGGGTCATGAGATTAAGCCCCCCATTGGGCCCTGTACTCAGCATGGAGTCTGCTTAAGATTCTCGCTCTCCCTCTCCCTCTGCTCCTCCCCAACCCCACCCCACCCACCCCCTCTCCAAAAGGAAGGAAGGAAGGAAGGAAGGAAGGAAGGAAGGAAGGAAGGAAG
>NW_023270305.1:56248437-56266957 GCF_011800145.1 Mirounga leonina
AAGGAAGGAAGGAAGGAAGGAAGGAAGGAAGGAAGGAAGGAAGGAAGGAAGGAAGGAAGGAAGAAAAGAAAGGCCACTTTGAGCAGAGCAGTGATTTTTAGCCAGAGCTGGTTCCACAGTGAAGGAGCTTCACCCTCCTACCTCCCTCTGATCTCCTGCCATCCCAACTAGAAACCACTGGTCACAGAAGCCTCTTGATGCAGCCTCGTGATGCAGTCCACCCAGAGAATAGGGTAGGTGGAAAGGGATGGAGAATGGTTCTGAAGGAGCAAACAGAAAATGCCAGCATTGGTCATCTCCAAGATGAAGAAGGGATGCCAGGAAGGCCCTTAATCAATGATATTCTGATAAAGCAGAAAAAAACTACCAGCAGTCCATGCCAGTTTCCATTCTTCTAATGAGTTTCCTCATTTCCATTTCTCTGCCCACCTGAATGAATCTGCTTCTTATTAGCAAGATGGTTTCCGTATTTGCTTTCATTTATACACTCTGGGATTACAGACACCTGATATTGCTCCATTTCTCTGCAGGAATCTCTACACCCTGCTTGTCTGCTCCCATAAACCTATGCTCCTAGTATAATCGTGAATATTTTCACCCATGACTTAACGTGGAATTCTCACTCTACAGGGTGCATGAAATTCACCTGGGGAGCTTGCTGAAAGACAGAATCCTGTCCTCACAGGTCCTGAATCAGTAGGTCTGGCCTGGGACTCCGGAATCCCTATTTAAAGCAAACATCCTAAGTAATTCTGATGCATGTATAACACACGTTGAGAGACTCTGGTATAGTTGCTGCAGCAAAGATAACATATAACTGAATTGGTACATTTCTGAAAACACTGACATATATACCAATATTATAAAAAATAGATATTTTGGAAAAAGAAATATAGTGCAAAAGTAGAGACAGAACTACTACTTAATTTATAAGTAAAGCTAAAAAGGAATGCAGTCATTACAATTCATCCTGAATTGCTAGTGATGTCATGTGCAAAGGTTTTACCTTCTCCTATGATTACTCTTCTGTGAATAATGGTTTATTGTGCATTTGCTTTTCATTTATCGAAACACCAACTCCCAAGGCCACCTAATTATTTTTAAACCAACACTGAAATGCACCAGGGCACCTCATACCTTCAAAGAACCTGGCAAATTCTTTTATATTGTCATATGTATTTTTTAATGTGCACAAGCATTCTCCATACTATATGTCAGTTCTAGTAAATATTTTGGGCTATGCTGGCCATATGGTCTCTGTCACCACTCCTCAACCTTGCCATATAGTGTGAAGGCAACTACAGACCATACATAAACAAATGAGTGTACTTGTGTTCCAATAAAACTTCATTTGTGTTCACCAAACTTCGAATTTCATATCATTTTCATGGGTCATGAAATATCCTTCTTTAATTTTTCTTCAACCATTTAAAAATGTAAAAAACATTCTTACTTCACAGGCCACACAAAAACAGACAGTGGGTAAGAATTTGTTTACCACTAATCTTGAACAATCTTGCAGATTATGGTAATTAGAACATATAGATTTCTTTTCTTATCCCTACATATAAGGCAAGGACTCAGAAAATTAAGCAATCCATGATAACTACACTTTACAACTGCATCTGAAAGGAAAGGTAAGAAAAAAGAAAAAAGATGAATCACACAGACCTGGGATTGAGTGCCTGCTGCTAGCTTCACCTCCACAGTATTACCTTAGGCTAAAGACTTCTCCTCCGTAAGTCTCACTTTCTTCACCTTTTAAATGGGGTTGACTATCCTCACTTCATATGAAAATGAAAAAGATAATATTAAGTAACTCAGCACCTTGCCTGGCATCTGGAATGCTCCCTAATGATAAGCCTGCTTCCCTTTGGTAAAAATAAAAGTAAGAGCTGCACTTTCTATGTACTGATTATAATACTAATTTTCAAAGTCCTTGTATTCACTTACAACTCCAATTCTTAACATTAGCTGCATGTTGGAATTGCTTGGGAAGATTTTTAACTTTTTATGATAGGACCACAACCCAGACCAATTGAATCAGTGTCACTAGGGGGATGGAACCCAAGCCTCAATGTTTTTAAAGCTTCCCAGTGTGTGGCAAAGATTGAAAACCATCACCTTTTTTACCTTGCTACTTTAAAAAACTGAAACTTTGGTACTTTTGTTGTAGTCATGCAAATGTTTGAGACATAGGTCAGCAACTTAGTTGGGCATTTTTATCTCAGTCTCTTATAGCCTTCTCTTCCACTTCCTGCGCAACCCTTTTCCTGACATCCTCACTGTAAGCCATTCCTACTACTCTTTGTCACTGACCTCCTGCTATATTTGTTATCCTTCCCCCAATCCCACGGCAATCCCACACAAATAGCCTGGGATGGACCTAGCAGGAGAAACTCATTTTATAGGCAGATGCCTCAGCGGGGAACAAGGAGGAGATTAGGGACATGACCACTTCTCTGAAGATGGCAAGCAAAGAAATCAAAACTGCTGAAACCAGACCCTCTGGACATAGCAGGCAAGATACTGAGGGGCAACTACAGTGGTGATAACTCCATTCGGGGGAGCTAAATGACAGGAAGATATTGAAGGTCAATTGGACTGACCACACCAGAGGATACAGCTCCAAGTGATCTCACTGGTGCCAAGATGGACAGCAATTCAGTCCAAGCAAATAGCAGAGCCCAGAGATGTCACCTAGTGGCTAGTAATTTAAATACTTCTGTTTAACTTTTATATTTTTTCATAACTTTGCACTGGGTACATTTTGTTCAAATGTTAGCATTTGAAAAGCATTAATTATTTAGATTTGATAGTTTTGTTAAATAAATTATGCTCATCTTTTTTTCATAAAATGCCAATACCAATATTGCAATGTCATTCAAAAAAAAAAAATTCTGTCATCTTTCCCAGCATTGTCCTCACTACTTTTATCCCCCCTGATTCATGTGCTGCTTTACAGGACCTCTTTCTGACTACTTTTAACTGAAGCAAAGCACCAAGACCTAGAAGCTCCATGACCTAGAACTCTCAATTAGCACTAATGCTTCAAACAAATTGACCCTTCTAAACCCTTCCTCCCTCGTCATGCCTTCACACACATTCACCAATGTTAACAGTGTCTCTCTTCCAGGGCCTACAGTCAGTTAGGTGAGGCAAGGACTCAGAAAAATAAAGCATCTATGATTGACACTAGATCAATAAATCTTGATTTAGCAGCTCCGAAGCTGAGATGAAGAAATGGACTCTGCTCAATGTAAAATCGGTAGTGGCAGAGCACTGCCATGAAATGAAAGTTAATATTGCCTCAGAATCCTGACAGCCATCTGACACGTCATGATTTTTAATATTAGATAAAATCTGGGCACCTTTCACGTGCTTAAGGGAAGCCACTTTTTTTCTTTTCTTTTTTTTTTTATTTCTTCTAAGACAAAAGGCATTGACTATAGAGAAGAATCTCTCATTTCTTTTTCCTTTCACTTCTCCCCATCCAATCTTTCAAGCTCAATACTTTCCCTATTTCCCAAGTTGTTTTTTTCACATTTCTAAAAGAATTGGCAAAACTCTGTTTTTTAATAATCCATGGATTTAAAAATTCATAGTTTAGTATGTCTCTAGTCTCAGTAAGCCAAATAACAAATTTGAAATGAATATGCAACTTCCTTTGGCTTACATGGAAAGTAAGAATCATGGTGCAAAGGCAACATTTGGTTGAGTAGGAATTCTCTGTCTGTTCCTGAGAGCAAGGCTTGCTATAAACATGTAAACAACTTAACAAATGAAGATATATTTGCCCAAACCCAACCTCTACAGGGGTGCCACAATTCTGCTGTTTCTATTACAGTTTCTTGAGGATAAAAAATTACTTTAAAAGCTATAGATAAATCCTCATCTTAGGAAAACTGCTTGATTTCTGCTCTCCATTTTCCACAGAAACACCGCATTCCTAAAATGATTATGAAAATGTTAGTAACCAAGTTTTTAAATGCACTGGGTTATTAAGAGATGTCACTTAGAAAAAAGTTCAAGCATTTGTGGTCTTGCTATTTTTGAGTTGTAATCAAGCTTGATATATGCCTTCTGATGCTCTTATCTGCCAAGATAAGCAACCACCCCCCCCCACAGAACTTTAAAAAACAACAATGTGAAACAACTCAAATATATAGAAAACTCAAAAGCAAAACTCCTCTGAAATGAAGAAAAAGACTAAGATCTGCTCTCCTCTAAGCCTGGAGTGGTGCTACCCATGAAAAAGGAAAGAAAAGTGCTTCCTTACTTTGCCATTGTACCCTCACAACCACAGGACACTGAGAAACATAATATGCACCCAATTTTTCAATATGCATACTTCCACCCACCTCAATTTCTCTGGGAGAGCCTAAGGGAACACCATCTGATTAGTCACAGCTGTGGGCTCCTTGGCCTTGTACCAACACAGAATGTGCTGTCTCACAGGGACATGAGCAAATTGCGGAGGCCCTGCAAGTGAACTGATAGGTCTGCCAGGCTCCCCAGCTTATCACAGTACAAGGGGCATCTCAGAGACTCAAGAGCTCACAGGCTTGTGCCCCATCAGGGGTTAGGGAGAGCCACATAACCAAAATCAAAATCACCGTAGCTGCTGATGAAAACCAAAGCTGATGGACAATAAAGATATTGCCTTATACATGGGCAGAATATCACTAATTTCTTGGTTGCTCAGAGGGAAACTCAAATGACTGCAAATTCCAGTGTTGTAGATAACCAACACTAGAAAAAAAAAAAATCACCAAACTCATTTCCTACCATCTTATTAGAGAAAGAAAAGCTGAAGTCAGCACATTGCTCATTTGAATATCAACATGGAAAGAAAATTGTCTTAGGTCTTCTCCTAGCAAATTTTATTAGAAAGTTTGTACCTGATCTAGGAAAGTAGCCATTTCAAATACTGATAGCACCATAACTTCACACAGAAAAGATTACAAAGCAGTGAACAGGCTCACCTCACCTAGTAAAATCACCCTCTCACACAGTTGTTCTTTCAGGCATGGACCAATGCATGTATCTCTATAGAGGTAGATGATGTTTAAAAATGTATAAACTCCATACAGGTAAATTAAAGAGAAAATATTGAGATTTGAAGTTACTTGCCCAATGTCACATTAAATAACAAAATTGGATTCACATCAACGCTGCCTGGTACTAAAGCTCATTCTCTTACTTTCTATAAAGTACTTCTCCACCTCACATCTATACATCCCCACCCTGCAGTGACAGCAAGTGAAATTTTTATAACTAGAAAAGTGAGATGTTTTATTCTGGATTAGACCAGAAACTAAATTATTTTAACCTTCGCAAGGAGGAATTGTCATAGCACTTACTATTTACACAGCTTTAAATCTGTCTCCTGGGCCATGGTATTCAGGAGCATCCAAATAACAAATGTTGAAGAATAAATGTCAGGCTACTTTCTGACTATTGTCAAAATATATTAGAAACTGGAAGTTCTTAAAGTGTTCATAAAATTTTTAGACACAATAAAAATAAACTAATACAA
The DNA here is from genome assembly GCF_011800145.1 of Mirounga leonina. Taxonomy (NCBI): domain Eukaryota; kingdom Metazoa; phylum Chordata; class Mammalia; order Carnivora; family Phocidae; genus Mirounga; species Mirounga leonina. The sequence continues at coordinate 56,253,977 of NW_023270305.1, forward strand.
AGATAAATGAGGAAATTACAATGAAAATCGTAACATACTTAGAATTTGAAGACCTATGCAGAATTGAAAGTATTACATAACAAAATGGCTAAAGTCTTAATCAGAGGTAAGGTAAAATCTTAAATGCACTCATTATATATAAGAAAGAGTAAAACAAGTTAAGCATTCAACTCAGTGAGTTAAAACAATAATTAACAGAAGAGAGAGAAATGGAAATACTAAATATAAAAGTAGAAATTAATGAAAACACAGAAAAACACTAGAGAAAATTAATAAAGCTAAAAGTTGATTCTTCAAAGCTATTAATATTTATAAAATATAGGTATTTCTATTAAAATTAGAAAAGGTACAAATAACTGATAAATGGTTCAAAAACAAAAACTTATCAACAGGCAGAGTGAAGGAAAAACGAGAATAATGTGAACAATCTCTATCAATAAATTTGACAACCAAATGAGCAATTAAGAATACAAGAATTAAGAATACAAAAGCATTTGTTTTAAAAAAAATTTCTTCAGAAGAATTTTCAATAACAAAAATAAACCAACACTTATTAATTTAATAGTTAAAACCCCATTTCCTCAGTTCATTACTGATGATTCAACTACATCCACCACCCAACCCACTACACACATACATACATACACACACATATATAACCTTCCAAAAGGCTTAGGCCACATAACTTTAAGAAAACGTTTTTCAAACCTAAACCTCTAAGAAACAGATAAGCTTATGAGATACAAATTCTTTCAAAGACTACAAAACAAAGGAAAGGTATCCAACTCACTCTACAATAAATATATAATCAAGAATCAAAATTGTGCAAAGATATACAAAAACCACACTGAAATAGCAGCAAAATTCCTAAATAGGAGCAAATCAAATTTATCATAGTAAAAAACAAACAAAACAAACAAAACCTCATGACCACAGAGTGCCAATCCATAAATAGAAAACTGGCCCATTCAGGATAAGTATTGTTTTTCCTTTGAATTTTATTTATTTTTTAAATTTTAATGTATTTTACTTAACCTAACATACATGTTATTTTACATTTTTTCATACCAAGTCTTTTTAAATTTTTTTTTAATTTAAATATAGTTGACATACAATGTTACATTAGTTTCAGGGTACAATACAGTGATTCAACTTCTTTATACATTATGTTATGCTCACCACAAGCGTACCTACCATCTGTCACTATACAGCACTATTACAATATTATTGACTACATTCCCTATGCTGCACCTTTTATTCCCATGACTTATTCATTCCATAACTGGAAGCCTTAGCTCCCACCCCCCTTCACCCTTTTTGCCCATATCCCACCCCCTTTTCTTCAGGCAACCAACAGTTTATTCTCTGTATTTATACGTCTGATTCTTCTTGCTTATTGTTGTCTCTGTTTTGCTTTTTAGATTCTACATATGAATGAAATCATATGATATTTGCCTTTCTCATTCTGACTTACTTCACTTTGCATAATTCCTCTAGGTCCACAGGAGAAGAACTGTTAGCAAACAAGAGAAAGTAAAGAACTTCCTTAACCCAATACCGGAAATCCACTCAAAATCCACATTTAATGGCAAATATGACAAACTATTATAATTTATTTAAGCTGAAAGGTGACTATTATGGGTATTTGTTATATTTTTTACATTTTTCTTTATGCTTAAATTTTTCTTCACAAAATTATAATTAAATAGAGTATCTGGAGAAAGAGACCGAAGAAAAGGAAAGGACAGAGGACTTTACCATTTACTTATTATAACCTGTCTGAAGAATCTGGTTAACACTGACAAAAGTTTGGATATTTGCAAGTATATTAGAAAAAGGTGAGTAAAAAGATTTACCAATGATTTATCCAACACTGATTAAGAAGGCAAGAGACTTTGAATTTGGCATACTCAAATGGCTATCACTTAAGATGTTTATTATAAAATAATGAGAATGGTTTTCATCAGATTTATTGTCACTGTTGTTGTTTTCACCAAATGAATATAATAGCTCTTAAAACAAATCACCTCTGGTGACATCCTCCACAACCAAACTCTATTGAGTTAGCCTCCCAAGTACCCCAATATGTGCAGATATTGTCCTAGAGAGTAAACATAAGTATGTATTCTATGGGAAGTAAAACTTACCACCTGTTGTAAATTCTTTGATTGGGCTAGTTTACATGTTAGTTTCCTCTAACTTTGCTTAGCTTCTATCAGTCTCCCTAATTGTAACCAAACTGTGTACCCTGGCGAAACTGAAATTCTGGGACAGTGAAACTGAGAATAAGATTCTCTTCTGTGTTCCAATTCTGAGGTTCTGCCAAGTGGTTGATTAGCCCCCAGCACCAATCTTTTCACTTTCTAATACCAATAGTGCCAATGTGAGAGAAAGTTATAAAGCTTTGTTTAATGTGATCCTTAACTTCTTGGGATATGCTTGGACACGGTGAAATGGGTTCCGTATCTTAATTCAGCAGCCCCTACACACTTTTTCCTCCATAGTCATGTTATAATTTTTCCTATTCTGAAGAACTTTTCCAATTCCCATGGTTTTTATTTTTGTTTTATTAAATTTTCTTCTAAAACTTGTGTGTGTTTGAAAAGAAAGGCATGAAGTTATAGTCCCTAAGTTTCTTGATCAATCTAGCAATTATAAGTATTATATCTCTAGTTTTATGTTTTTCTCTATTTTGAGTTCTCTTAGCAATTATCGATAAATATAAACTGCTACCCAGAAAATTGTTAGAAATGTCCTGGGAGCTGTTGGACTGAATTGGTAAGAACTCATTTTAAGGGTTAGAATTCCCATAAGAACAGGCAGTCTCTCTGTACTGAAGGACTCCATTCCGTGATTCTTCTTTTTTTCTATTTTTTGGAGGGTTATGGCAGAAGTTGTCTATAAAATTCCAAATGGCTTTCTGAATAAATACTAGTGATAAAGAAGGCTATTATCTTGCTTATTCCCTTGCCTGAAATCATCTAAAACTGATTCATCATCTCACTTCTCTCTAGAGTAATTTCTTTCTCGGATAGCAATAAGGTCCAAATGTTCAAATAAGGAAACCAGTCATGTGAGAGTAAGTGGTCCCCAGGATTTCTATCCTTTCTGTGTCCAGAAGAGGGAATGTACTAAAACCTGTTCAGCCACCTTGGAGGTGAGTTAATTCATATAGAGCTCTACCATCTTAAAGCATTCACATGCTTTAGGCTCAATCAAAGACTTTTTGCCAGGATATTATGCATGTGGATATTTATAACTATATATTTGCAGTTTAGTCATATGCCTTTAGCCACACAAGGATTTAACTTAAATACGGGCTATGGTACATTATGTAAACAAAGGTCCAGTGACTATTAAACAAATAATTATAATTCATTGTGTTTAAAAATATACTGTATTGAATTTACTTAACATAGAAGGTAAAATTAAGCCAAGTTTGAACAGAGATTAAATTAAAAAAGATCTCACAGAAATACAGACTCACCCACTATATCTTGTAGGAAAGATCTGAGGGAAAAGGAACAAACACTAAATGGTAATACGATAAAATCAAGTTTCTATTACCATTAAATTCCTGTCTATGAAAGTGTCATAAAGTTTCAATCTACAACAGGTATGGACCATAGTAGGAAAAAGGCCAAGTTTAAAGACTGGTGTAGATTGGAATGGCCACTTATCAAACTGAACAGCAGTTTCTGGGACAAAATATCACACCCAGTCCCAATATCCCACTATCACTGTCAAATGGTCAGTTCTGATTCATCAGTCCTTATTAGGTGTATGCTGGAAACCATGATAAAATATTAATCAGCATACTAGTGACAAAATTTAGAGGAACTTCAAATATGCAGGTTCCAGGAGAAGGTGCTTATTAAGTACATACCAGAAAAATCTGTCTTCTGTAATCATATGTAAGTATTTATATTATACAAAGATATCTAAAACCAAGAATATAGTTTATATCCATACCTCCCTTTGTAAAGGGTAGAAAAGCTATCTAACCTTTTAGATGTTTTATTTTGTCAGTCAAATATTTATTTCAAGTCTAATATGACAAACTGTATTGGATACTGGGTGGACACACGTATACAAAAGTATGCTTTTACTAACGTATACTATTAACAAAAGTATAAAATGTTATATGAATTGTAAAGTGGAAAAAATTATTTGTTCATAAGGAGTTCAGTAGATCAAAGAAACTAAAAATGGAAGGGCTAAGCATGAGTAAAGAATGCCACATAAACTAAGAGTGGAAATTGTATTCTTAACTCAGTGGACAATTAAGAGTCATTGATGGTTTTTAAATACAGAGAGTACCACATAGTAAAGATACTATAAGGATAGTACCAATAACAATAGGATAGTACCAAGAACAGTAGCAATAATAGATTCAGTGTTGTCTCACCTACTTGCAATAACTATACAGACATAAAAAGTATTGTTGGAATAAATCCTATAATAAAACATTAAATCTCTCAGAAGTTTATAACCTCCCTTGAGGTCTAAGCAAATCTCTACTCTTATCTGACTACATCCATTTGTTCTTCCTCCAAATTACAATAGAATAGCATGTGTTAGAGTTGAGCTGAAAAAATTCTCCAGTCCTCAAGCAAGTATTTAACTTGAACAGTACATATTGGAAAGGGCAGAAAAACTCAAAGAATAAGAGCAAGATGAGTAATTAGTATAAATTAGTGTCAATTGCTGTTTTTCCTGAAAAACAGCTCATGCTGGGGAAGCAACGGTATGGTGTAGACTGAATGTATGCCAACAGCTTTCTTGAATTTCACCAATCTTATATTTTTTTAAAAAATTGAACATCATTTTATTTTATTCAAGAAGATTGATCAGGAGGAAACAGCTTTGCTTAATGAGATAATATTGCATTTGATTGTTGGCTTTCATGTGGCTGTCTGGATTTGGAAGAGGCAGTTCTCACTTGGCTCTGTTTTCTGACATGAAATGAGCTTTGAAGATTAACCAGCCATGTGGTATGTGCACCCCCAATATCATATGTTGTCTTGTACTTACTGTCAACAGGAGTCTGTTTTTTATCTATTCTTATCATTTGCTTCATATCCATATTGGAACTTCCTATTATTACAGAAGCAGAAAATTGCAGCAATTGATTAGGAAACAAGGTCCACTATATCTGAAACATTTCCCATTGGCCAGTTTAAAACCTGTCTCTGCAATCCTGTCACAACTAATGCACTGGACAACCTTTCACATCCGAAATAATATATCTCTTTCCCTGGGGCAAAGTCCAAAAACAGCATGAAATTCAGGAATGTGCCACAGGCCAATAGCAAATTCTCAGATTTTTGTTTTTCTAATTTAACTTGATAAAATTACATGCACATCATTAACTCTTCTTGGAGTTACAGAAAAAAATGTATATGATATCAAAACCCTGTCAGGATGTTATTTTTCGTATTTTCATTGCTATTATTATATTATTATAATTACTATTATAAAGTCTTTGATTTTCACAAAAATCAAATAATCCCACCCACATTAGTCTGTTTTATAAATTATTCAATAAACATTTATTTTTAGAGCTGCTGCATGTAGCCATTCTCCCTACATCCCATCTTTAATGCACTTATAAAAAGCTTCATCTTAAGTAGGATGTGACTTTATTCTCAATCCCATAGTCTCTGATGACTTTCAGTTTCAGAAAGACCACTGACACATGTGAACTGAGGTATATAGCAGCTCAGAGTAGTAAGCATGACCTCTGTAGTTTCATGGTTGCTGCTTAGGATTGTGTCAGTTTAATTTTAATCCCTAATCCCATGCCTCTTCCTCCTGTCTTGTCAAACAGAACTTTAGCTAAGTCAACCATTTAAATATCTTTATGTTTTTCCAAGGACAATGCAGAAAGTTTGCAAAAACGTGTTGGAAGAAGAAGCTATGTTCCTATGATTTTTATGTGCTTATATAAAAATGTAAAGTGTGAAGAAATGTACAGTCTAGTCTCAACTATTGGTTTACGTGAATTTAGCAAGCTTGACTGTGCTCAACTTGCAAATCACCCTAAAAAGATCATTTTAAACTCAGTTATTTGGAATTCTACACTTGGTTCCTGCCACCAAACAACTCTATTTCAAGTACAGCTTAAATTCATGGTTGGAAAGAAAGGCAATGAAAAAGTGGGGCCTGGGGACGCCTGGGTGGCTCAGTTGGTCGGCTCAGGTAATGATCCCAGGGTCCTGGGATCGAGTCCCACATCCGGCTCCTTGCTCAGCAGGGAGCCTGCTTCTCCCTCTGTCCACAGCTCCCCCTACTTGTGCTCTCTCTCTCCTTCTCTCTCTGATAAATAAATAAATAAAATCTTAAAAAAAAAAAAAGAAAAAAGAAAAAGTGGGGCCGGAGGTTACTACCAGAGCCCTCCCAGCTTCTGGGAGGTCATGTAGGAAGATGGAAACTTACAAGGGTGTATGGGTCTTGGGGGAATGATCCCACGGGTTTATATATACAGACTTATGGGACAATGGATTCAATGCACCAATGACACCAGGAGTGTGGCCCTGGCAGAAGGCCCTAGGGGGTCAGGTATTTAGGGGTGCAATGTAGGCACCATATTCAATAGTTGGAGTTCCTCATGAGAGTTGACCAACTTTGTGTGTTACCCAACAAAAAAACGTTAAGTTATGGATTTCTTATTTTATTTTTAACTAAGTTACCCACCAGAACACACTGCTTTTCTACCATTAGAGGGACTTAACTTCAAATGTAATCATATTTTGATGTTAGCCTAAACAAGGCACATCTTAAAATTGAAATGAATATCAATTTTAAAACCATTTTATGTCATCTCTAATTTTGAATTTTCCTCATGCTTTCTTTCTCATGGTAGAATGATATTACTGTATACTTACACAGTATTTTGTTCATTTTAAAACACTTCATACCTACTGTCTAATATGTTCTTGGCCTTATAACACCTTTATAACATAACACTTCATATAGAGATGAACAGAATGCTGTGTTTGTCCTCAAAATCCTCATTAAATGTTACAGAGGTACTGGAGTGTAAAGAAATATTATAATCCAGTGTGAAGTATGATAATAATTGAATATAGAAGTTAATAATTAACAAAAATAATAACAGTAATTGCAGTTATATTTATTGAGCCCATACTGTATAACAAGTGTTCTTCTGTCTTATTTTTTATTGTATTCTGATAACTACCCAATGATAGAGATATTATTATTATTTTAAATAAGAGGCCTCAGGTGAGGCACAGGGAAAGGCAACAACTTACCCAAGGTAACACAGCTACTAAAAGATGGTATTAGGATTTGATCCCAGCTAGTCTGATTTCAGAACACCAAATAAGAGGGGGCCGCCGTTCAGAAGACAGAGTGATTAATCTCTTCTGTAGGAGGGTTTTGAAAGGTGAATAAATGTCAATGCGGGTATGAGACCAAATTGCTGGGGACGAGTGCTTCAGAAAGAGGGAGTATCCTGAGATAAAGCACAGATATAGGATAGAACCTTGAAACTATAAACAGTTCAAAAATGCGACATCTCAGTCTGAGAGAATAAACAGAGAAAGATGCAGCTGCAGAGGTAAGCTGGAGAATGAAGCTGTGGAACCTTGAATGGCATTCTGAGGAGTGTCAACTTAAGATCGAGGGCTGCAGGGAGAAGGGGAGGCCTGTATGGGCTAGAACAAAGTGCTCACATTTGTGTTTTAGAAAAATCACCATGGTCATAATATGGGAATAAATGGGAGTGTGGGAAAAGCCAAGACAAGAAGAATGATAGGCCTCTTGCACCATCCAGCCAAAACAAGAATGGGGCCTTGAGAGCATGGGTGCAGTGATGATAGAGGGAATGCAAGAGAAATCTGAGGAGATAAACAGATTTGGGTAGTGGTTTGAGAATGAGACAGCTGAGCAGACTAGACTAACTTGAGGAGTTCCCTTGGGGGACTCTTCAGCTTGTGGTACAATTGTAAATAATTAACTGCAGTGAAATCACTTCCATTGAAGACATGAAAATTGGAGGTTTCTTTTGAAAACAGAACAAAAATAATGAACTGTTTTAAGTTCTTTTGCAAGTCAAATCAAATGCAACTTTTCTGATACAGTTACCTACCAGCTAAGAAACTTAAAAAACTTCAAGGGAAAAACACATCATCATTGTGCCAAAATAACTCCTTTTACAAGGCATTAGTCATCATTATATAGGAGCTTTTTCCCTCCTTTTAAGAGCTTACATTAAATAACACCAAATCTTAGTTTCTATAGCCACAAAATAAAGACACAGTGTCTGTACTACCACAATCATCTACTGCAGAGTTTTGCAACCTTGGTGCTAGAAGTGATTCCTTTTTCTGTCTTTGGAAACACAATCTCTACTAAAGATGAGGGCCGTTTCAGATAAAACACCCAGCATGTTCATATCATCTTTCAAGAAGCCCTTCTATGGAGGTTTGTGGAGCACAATTTAAAAATCAGTACTCCATGAAACTCAGGAATTTTCCATGGGATTCTGTTAAATGCTTTTTGATTATAAGTTAATTTTAGTTCATTTCCTTCTGAAAAAAATCTGAGATGAACGCTTATTAAGTCCTGGGAAGAATCAATCATAAGAAAACTTACATCTTATACCTTATTCAGAGAAAGGATAAGGAATGACTCTTTATTTGCTTAATTGATTTTATGGATGTGGATCCTGAAGAGAGAGACAGAAGTTTAATTAGAATGATCTTGGGGCGCCTGGGTGGTTCAGTAGATTAAGCGTCAGACTCTTGATTTCTGCTCAGGTCATGATCTCAGGGTCCTAAGATGGAGCCCTGTGTCAGGCTCTACACTCAGCAGGGAGTAAGGCTTGAGGATTCTCTCTCTCCCTCTCCCTCTGCCTCTCCCCCACTCCCTCACTCTGCTTAAAATAAATAAATAAATCTTTTTTAAAAATGATCTTGCAATGACCCCAGAGAATAGTTAAAATGTGGATGGCAGAGGGGAAAGAGAAGGGGATAAATCATAAAAACATACACCAAAAAAGAACACCATTCACACTGTACTTAAAAGATGAGGAATATCTTACTCCTTCCTAATAAATTTCTAATCTGCATGCTTTCACAAGTTTCCAAAGCACTAATACTGATACTAGTCCTGTCCACCAACTCAAGAGTTAGAGAATTTCCAAAGGTAACAGACTTAAAAGACTGGTTTAAGTAAGCAAGCATCTCATTAATTCAAATCATGTCTCTCAGTACAGTGATTAGCACAGAATAGGTGTTCATAGCCATAAACCCAAAGTGATATAGCCCGAACTATTACTATATCAGATTGAAGCATAGTGATTTATGTGTATATTGTATATGTGTATAATGGATACTGTAAAGAAGGTAACCTCAACAGCACAGCTAAGAAGTCCAGGAGCCTCTTTCTAACTTGGGTTCAGAAAAGTAAATCCTTAGCAGTCACTATCAGCTGGGCTTGGTTTAAAAAAAGAAAAGGCATGTACATTTAATTTGTAAATTGAGAGCTGTTCTTCTGCTGTTACAGGGTAAAGAAAAGCAATATATAATCTACTTGATAATTCTAAAGGACTAGATACCACTAAAAGGCAATGGAGATGAAGACTAGATTCTAGATTTCTGTGGAAGTACAAAATATTTTGTTACATGCAAGAGAATAGGAGGGGATTGAGTTTTTTAAAAATTTTATAAGAAATGAAGAATTTTTAGACTGTGTTAAGTCCTGTGAGTATATTCATGATATTTACATATGGCACATATAATTTTGAGCAAACAGTAAGCAGACAGGAATAAAAATCCTTTTATTTCCAAAATAATTTGTTGGATTAAAAGCTTTACATATCTTAAAATATTTCCATTCTAATTTCCTCAAGCGAAATTTCATTTACATACGTAATACAACATTTAGCAATATAAAAATAAACCCAACTCCCACAGAATCATTTGTGAGGAGGAAATCTTAAATGCGTTCAAAAGACAATGAACCAGTTGTACCACCCAGCAGTTATATATCTCGATATAAGATTAAAATTTCCCAAACTCTTAAATGAGCCAAAATGAGTCAATTATAGGAAAGAGAGGGTATTATCCATGGCAATGGCACAAAGGAGGATCAAATCTCTCTCCTCTAAGGAGGGGCCTCTAAAGAGTTCTTAGATTTTGGATCTTAAACATGGCCTTTGGTTATCTCTTTCCATGTTCAAGTCAGGTCCTCCTTTATCTAAATGGTTTTTAGCATTAACTGCCTGGACAATGATATTATTTTACCTCATTCCTCCACCTTCACCCCAACTGTTTATTAACACTGAGGGGAAAATAATCTAGGCATCTGGGAGATGTCAGCCTGTCACTGCCACAGTGACAGAGCAGCTATAAATGTTGGCAGGGATGTGACTTGCCTTGCAGTAAGGATCCGTCTCCAGCAAGGCACACAGCAATATACAAGTTCTACAGCTAGCCTGAGTTGTCAACAATGAATTGCAAAAGGCTAGTTTGTGTGCATCTAAGGATATTTACCTTTATCAAATGGCTTTGCTTGTTTTCCATGGGGACAGATTTCAAAAGATCTAGAACTGGTAACTTGTATTGATAACTTTGGGCGTTTTAGGAGTTTTTTCTGATAACTTTGTTTTTAATTTATCAGTTGTGCTTTCCAGAGACAATCCAAAAAGGTCAAGACTCTAGATTCCTGAGGAGCTGATACCCAAACATTTTTCCAGAAGAAGGACTGTGAATCAGCATAAGTAAGGAAGTGATTTCCATTCTCTGACATCAGCCTAGAAACAATCATTCTACACATTTATATTTTTCATATTAAAATTTACAATGAACTTTAATGTATTTTGTTTCCTATAGTCTTTGAAAATAGAAGACAGCATAGAGGGGAAAAAAAAGCATTGAACAGAGCAGCAAGATACCCAGATTCCAGGAATGGTCATGTCATCACAGGAAGAAATCTGGGCTCCTGGAAAAGTCACCTTGCTTTTTCAGGCCTGCTTCTCTTCTATAAGAAGAGGATTAGATAGAAAATATCTAAAGTGGACTCAGTTGGTTGCTCAGTTGGTTAAGCGACTGCCTTCGGCTCAGGTCATGATCCTGGAGTCCCAGGATCGAGTGCCACATCGGGCTTCCTGCTCGGCGGGGGGTCTGCTTCCCCCTCTGCCCTCTTCCTTCTCGTGCTCTCTGTCTCTCATTCTCTCTCTCTCAAATAAATAAATAAAATCTTAAAAAAAAAAAAAGAAAATATCTAAAGTAGTTGTAGTTCCAACATTCTGCTATTCAAGGTAGAACAAACATAACTCTCAACGAGTGAATTTCTTTTCTCCACACTAACGAGAACAGAAGACTAAGAGAGTTTAGGTGATGTGGCCAAAAGCATATGTCTAATAAGTGTTGACTCCAGCCTGATTCCAGACATTTGCATGGAGCCTCCAGTAAGCTACCCCACCCTTTCATGGAACCAGTAAGAAGGTCAGCAGGCAGTATCAATGGCTCTTACCTCGTGTTGCTAGATTTAACAGATAAAAATATAGGATGCCTAGTTAAATTTGAATTTTAGATAAACAATACATCTTTAGTATAAGCATGTACCATATTTTAGATATACTTATTTTAGATATACTTAACTGGTTAGGCTGCATTTTGTCTGGAAATCCTACCCTTATTCCATAAAGGAATGGGACAGAGGTTTCAAGGTACCTGCTGCACTCACTGACCTCTAAAATCCATGTGGGTATCCTATACCAGAGTCTCTTAAGACACTGAAACTTCCCCATTCCATAGTACCTCCTCCGTCCAGAATACTGGTGCTCTGGAAAGAAGGAACACTTCCCTATTCCTTAGCTGTCTTAAAAAGGTCTATTCATCCATTTTCTCTCTGTCACTCTTACTTATGAAGATATAAAGCAAGTTTCTGGCCTTTTTCCATGACAAAGTCCTCTATTTGATTCATCCTGTCTGACATTACAATCACCTCCATGCTGCATTCTATACACTCACCTACTTTCCATTCCTCCAGAAAGGATCTCTAATTCTGGATTCTTACCATATGTTTTGGAAATAGATGGATTCTGGCAATCTCAGTGAGAATCTAATCTTATCCCTGGGATGGGAAATCTCCATAGGGTTGTCCTCCTGCTACCTCCTGCTGCCAAAACTTTTCAAGCTTCCAAATATCACCCCTTACTCTTGGTTGGATGCCCTGTCACTCTCAGCTTGCTTCAGAGATAACATCACAGAGAGCAGCAAACCTGAGGTATGGAATAAAAATTAGTCTAGAACTTTGGTTTTTTTGTTTGTTTGCTTTTTTATTGTTATGTTAATCACCGTACATTACATCATTAGTTTTAGATGTGTTCCATGATTCATTGTTTGTGCATAACACCCAGTGCTCCATGCAGAACATGCCCTCTTTAATACCCATCACCAGGCTAACCCATCCTCCCACCCCCCTCCACTCTAGAACCCTCAGTTTGGTTTTTAGAGTTCATCGTCTCTCATGGTTCGTCTACCCCTCCGATTTCCCCCACTTCATTCTTCCCCTCCTGCTATCTTCTTTTTTTTTCTTAACATATATTGCATTATTTGTTTCAGAGGTACAGATCTGTGATTCAACAGTCTTGCACAATTCACAGTGCTCACCATAGCACATACCCTCCCCAGTGTCTATCACCCAGCCACCCCATTGCTCCCACCCCACCCCCTACTCCAGCAACCCTCAGTTTGTTTCCTGAGGTTAAGAATTCCTCATATCAGTGAGGTCATATGATACATGTCTTTCTCTGATTGACTTATTTCACTCAGCATAACACTCTCCAGTTCCATCCACGTCGTTGCAAATGGCAAGATCTCATTCCTTTTGATGGCTGCATAATATTCCATCATATATATATATATATATATATATATATATATATATATATATATATATGATGGAATATTATGCAGCCATCAAAAGGAATGAGATCTTGCCATTTGC
>NW_023270305.1:56267057-56356277 GCF_011800145.1 Mirounga leonina
TATATATATATATATATATACCACAGCTTCTTTATCCATTCATCTGTCGATGGACATCTTGGCTCTTTACAATTTGGCTATTGTGGACATTGCTGCTATAAACATCGGGGTGCACATACCCCTTCGGATCCCTCCATTTGTATCTTTGGGGTAAATACCCAGTAGTGCAATTGCTGGATCATATGGTAGCTCTATTTTCAACTTTTTGAGGAACCTCCATACTGTCTTCCAGAGTGGTTGCAACAGCTTACATTCCCACCAACAGTGTAGAGGGTTCCCCTTTCTCCGCATCCCTGCCAACATCTGTCATTTCCTGACTTGTTAATTTTAGCCATTCTGACTGGTGTAAGGTGGTATCTCATTGAGGTTTTGATTTGGATTTCCCTGAGGCCAAGCAATGTTGAGCACTTTTTCATGTGTCTGTTGGCCATTTGGATGTCTTCTTTGGAAAAATGTCTGTTCATGTCTTCTGCCCATTTCTTGATTGGATCATTTGTTCTTTGGGTGTTGAGTTTGATAAGTTCTTTATAGACTTTGGATACTAGCCCTTTATCTGATATGTCATTTGCAAATATCTTCTCCCATTCTGTCAGTTGTCTTTTGGTTTTGTTGACTGTTTCTTTTGCTGTGCAAAAGCTTTTTATCTTGATGAAGTCCCAATAGTTCATTTTTGCCCTTGCTTCCCTTGCCTTTGGCTATGTTTCTAGGAAGAAGTTGCTTGCGGCTGAGGTCGAAGAGGTTGCTGCCTGTGTTCTCCTTTAGGATTTGGATGGACTCCTGTCTCACATTTAGGTCTTTCAACCATTTGGAGTCTATTTTTGTGTGTGGTGTAAGGAAAAGGCCCAGTTTCATTCTTCTGCATGTGGCTGTCCAATTTTCCCAACACCATTTGTTGAAGAGACTTTTTTCCATTGGACATTCTTTCCTGCTTTGTCGAAGATGAGATGACCAAAGAGTTGAGGGTCCATTTCTGGGCTCTCTATTCTGTTCCATTGATCTATGTGTCTGTTTTTGTGCCAGTACCATACTGTCTTGATGATGACAGCTTTGTAATAGAGCTGGAAGTCCAGAATTGTGATGCTGCCAGCTTTGCTTTTCTTTTTCAACATTCCTCTGGCTATTGAGGGTCTTTTCTGGTTCCATACAAATTTTAGGATGATTTGTTCCATTTCTTTGAAAAAAGTGGATGGTATTTTGATGGGGATTGCATTGAATGTGTACATTGCTTTAGGTAGCATTGACATCTGCACAATATTTGTTCTTCCAATCCATGAGCATGGAACGTTTTTCCATTTCTTTGTGTCTTCCTCAATTTCTTTCACGAGTATTTTATAGTTTTCTGAGCATAGATCCTTTGCCTCTTTGGTTAGATTTATTCCTAGGTATCTTATGGTTTTGGGTGCCATTGTAAATGGGATCGACTCCTTAATTTCTCTTTCTTCTGTCTTGTTGTTGGTGTATAGGCATGCCACTGACTTCTGTGCATTGATTTTATATCCTGCCACTTTACTGAATTCCTGTATGAGTTCTAGCAGTTTTGGGGTGGAGTCTTTTGGGTTTTCCAGAGAAAGTATCATATCATCTGCAAAGAGTGAGAGTTTGACTTCTTCTTTGCTGATTTGGATGCCTTTTATTTCTTTTTGTTGTCTGATTGCTGTGGCTAGGACTTCTAATACTATGTTGAATAGCAGTGGTGATAGTGGACATCCCTGACACGTTCCTGACCTTAGGGGGAAAGCTCTCAGGTTTTCCCCATTGAGAATGATATTTGCTGTAGGTTTTTCATAGATGGCTTTTATGATATTGAGGTATGTACCCTCTATTCCTATATTCTGAAGAGTTTTGATCAAGAAAGGATGCTGTACTTTGTCAAATGATTTTTCTTCATCTACTGAGAGGATCATAGAACCTTTGTTTTTATATAAAATGGTCTGTATCTTCACAGTTGGCCAGAACTGTGCTGTACAATATGACAGCCACCAGCCACCTCGGGTATTTAACTTTAAATTAAAATTAAATAAAACTAAAAATTCAGTTCCTCAGTCACACTAGCCACATTTCAAGTGCTCAGTAGTCACATGTGGCTCCTGACCACAGCACTGATCAGTACAGGTATGGAATATTCCCACTGTCATACAATGTTTCAAGAGGACTACTCTAGATCAAGAGTCAACAACCTTGTTCTGTTAAGACCCAGATAATACATATTTGGGGCTCTGAGCCATACTGTCTCTATTTCATATTCCTCTTTGTATTTTACAATGCTTTAAAAATTAAAAACTATCCTTAACTATTATTATGTTATATAAACTAGTATTACACTAAATGAAATGTCAGACAGATGAAGACATACCATATGATTTCATTTATATGTGGAATCTAAAAAACGAAGCAAAAGACAGAAACAGACTCATAAATACAGAGAACAAAGTGATGGTCATCAGAGGGGAGGAAGATGGAGGGCGGGTGAAATAAGTAAAGAGGATTGAAAGGTACAAACTTCTAGTTATAAAATAAATGTCACAGAGGTGAAAAGTACAGCATAGAGAATATAGTCAAATATTGTAATCATGTTGTATGGTGACAGATGGTAACTACATTTACCATGATTGAACACTGAGTAAATGCATGGAATTGGTGAATCATTATGTTGTACATCTGAAACTAATATAACATTGTACGTCAACTCTATTTAAAAAACAAAAATTGTTTAAGTACATAAATACATATGTAAAAGTATCCTTAACTAGCAGTCAGACAAAAATTGTCCACATGCCAGATTTAGCCCGCAAGTCATAATTTGCCAACCCCTCCTCTAAATCATTCCCCTCACTGAAAAAAACAATTATGTCCACCTTCCAATTTTCCTTTTTATCAGCAACTCTGTCTCCTCCATGACCCCTCAGTTAACTCTCCTGGCTCTGATCACTTCCCCTTAAGTACTCAAGTTGCCTCAACTTTTATTATATTCTCCATTTAGAATCACACAGAATAATCTCTCATATAGTTTTCCCCCATGAAAAGATTGAAGGATTTACAATGATTTTTATCTTAGTAAGTTTTATCTCTCAAAAACCAGATAACAAGTTACATGAAGGCCCTCCCTGTGTCTTCTTTTCTACTTGTCTCACTTTCTGGATTACCTAACATTATCTTGAAGCAACAAGACAAAGTATGTGCTGAGTGATAGGTATTCACCTTACATTTCACAATATTATGGAGTATGAAAAAATCTCGTAAAATATTTTTTGTGAAGTCTGGTTAAATATGAATTATATATGATGTTTTTATATATTCTATAATCTATGAGCTATATAATACATACTCATTAGACTTCTTGCCATACTAAAATAGAAAACTGGGGAGGTAGGTATTCTATTCTTTCACACTCCTTAAGGGTTTTCTTATTTTTGGTTTTCCTACATAGAAAAGAAAATTGGAGAAAGAGGAGAGAACTAGGGGATCTGAGGTTAAAACCTACTTTTTAGGAGTGCAATAGGCAATGAAGATTTAATAGAAGAATACAGCATTCAGTATTTAAAAAGCTGTATGTGACTCCTGTCAACCCATCAACTATAGTCAAAGCTAGCTAATTAAAGTGTAATAATTGCTTTAGACATGACCTAGTCAAACTTCATTTTTCTCTCCTGGTTGAAGAAACGAATGAGAAACCTAACTGCATTGAACTCTAGACCAAGGCAGATGTTCTTTAAAAGCAAAGACAACTGACCAACTGCTAGATAAAAACATATTTTCAAAACCTGTATTCTTTTCTTCCATGTTTGAACTTGCACTAAATATATTATACTTTTTAAGGCACAGAGAAAGATAGGATTGTTGCATCCTAATATGACTGTTCCATAGACAATTCAGTTTATTTCCCCAAGATCTGCTTATATATGCAAGTCTCTTAACATTTCTTCCTTCATGTGGAAAGATACACCCACCTTCATTCAGGGATTTAATTTACTTTGAAAATCGATTTCATTTAACATGCAGCATGATCTCAATATTTAACAGCTGTGTTAACAGGAATTGATATACTGAACAGTTCTGCTAAAAGCTAGAAATCTGATACCCTGTCTCTACAAAATGTCAGAGAGTACAAAAATATGCTGAGTTATAAAGTGTAATGGAGCTGAAAAGTAAAAACTTAAAAATCAATTAGCTGGCATCTAATGTTAGAAAGAATGACTGCTTGAGATATATTTTGAATTTCTTTTTTACAAATCTTACTTCTGTCATTTGGTACAATAACTAAGTGGAATGATAGAAACTTAGGATAATAATTCAGTACAACAGGGTACCATGTTTTTCACAGTACAAAAAAGATTAAAATGGATACATTACCAATACCTGGACTATTTTCATTAATTGGCCTTCACTGTGTAAATTATGATGCCAGAATTTGTACTAGTTACAGACAGGCTAAAATACCCAGGACTTGGCAACCTCATTTTCTGAAAGTCAATCAAGACAGGGAGAACACTGGGTAAATCATGAATTCCCCAAATGTGAGCAAAGTGGCCCACTTTTCCTCAGGCAGGGACCCAGCCCACTGTAGCAGCATGACACAGGACACTGCATTGACAGCCTGGGGCCGTGCTGCTAAAAGGGAGTGACAATGAGACGCTATTAGATTTCCACATGAGTAAGGCCAATTTTCAGTTCTTTTGCAAAGAGCTGACATATCTGATTATAGCAAAGACTGCCCATCTGCAAGGAGAAGTTGATGTGCACAAGGAAACTGCTATCGTTTTTGGAGCCCTGCTGTAAACAGGGAATGCCAATTTCTGCACACAAGGGTAGAGACAAGATTGCCAAAGGTTGTCAGGGCAGGTGAGACTGATCTTTATTTAGAGAATTTGGTAAGTTTCTCCATCTGAAGATTGTTTAAAAAAAGAAAACCATTAAAATCCATTTCAGACAATCCCTGGGTAGAATGTAAAATAGAATTTCAAAAGTAAGAGCTGTGTATTTACGTTAGGTGACACTTTATGTTGTAGATGAACAATGTGGTCAGTTGCCAAAAGGTTTTACACCTCCCTACCCAATGCTATAAACCTCCAAACCTAAATACTGGTTTACAGAAGGCCTTGGAGATATAAGTTAGCAGAAACTCACCATCTTGGTAAGAATTAACTGTCACTATTCTACATTGTGATTTAGGCTGATTAGATTAAAGTAACTCCTTGAGTACACACAAGACAGTTAAACCAAGAAGAAAAGCAATGAGGAATAATTTGTCAACTTGAAAATTTTGTGGTTATAAAAGTATATTGGAATGGAAAAGAATGATATAATGTCATATACACACAGAAGGCTGATAGTTTGCATCAAACCTAAAATAGGAAACAGGAATGGGAGAATGGGGATTTATAAATATTGTTCTATAATATCTAGGAGAAATGATGCTCTGACTCTAATCAACTGGTACTGATTCACTGGGCAGAAAAAAGCTTCTCATGTGGAAAAGAGCAATTCACTATGGTTCCCAATGTTCCCTAAACTGTATTCCTTGGAGCACATTTCATTAAAACAAAAAACAACAAAACAATTCATCATCTAGTAACTTTAAAAAACACTGTATGCTATATAGTCTACTTATGGACTGATAATGGAAATCAGCATATTATGAGCTCTAGGAGAAGTTCTGGCTAAGAAAACTTGTTAACTTGGTTAATCAAAAATTTTTCAAACTTACTCAGCCATGTGGATGCCCTGACTCCCAACACCAAATAGCTACTAGTGTTCCATGAAACTATTATCTATGACACATGTTACATACAGATTAAAATATTATTTATAAACCAGTTCTTTTGCCCTAACTGCATGCTTAGCAAACACTCCTATGATCGTAATGTGGGATTTGGTATGAATCTGCCTACCTGGAAAGCAAGGCCTATACAGAAGGCCTGTTCCATATTTCATGTTACGTGTACATCCTACTCCTTTCCCAGGGCCTTCCTATCACCAGATAAATTGCTACTGTGTATTCTGAAAACAACACCTGAGATCCTGAAGCAGAGCTCTTGATTTATTTTTAGACTTACTCTGTCTCTCCACAACCCTTTCTTTTTTCCCTAGAAAAAAACTAGGTACATTCAGAAAAGGGTAAAGACAGAGGGAGAAATTTTATCAATTAGTATTAATAATTTAAAAAATATACATACCCTATTAAGACTTTACTTCCCTGTTTATCCCAGGAGAGCTACTGAGCTTTGTAGCAGATTGAGAAGGAAACTCCTAGGAGAGAGATCATCCTTGATTGTGCTGGGGGCAAATCCTCAACCATGGATCTGCCTTCTGAACAGGCTGGAAAATCTCATTGGCATTCAGCCTGTTATCTTGGAATTTTTAATGGTCTGCATACTGAAATTAACCCAAATATCTGTATCTTCTCAAAATTAAAAATCTCTTTAAAATTAAAAAAAAGAAAAAACTATAAAAACAAAGGTCCTGTAACATCACAGGGAAACAAGAACCAATGTTATTCATATCTTTGAAATTTAAAAAATTCCTTAAGGATAGAATGCAAAAGAAACAAGACTGATAGAAAAAAGCAGAAGAAAAAAAAAATAGACCTAAGATATCAGATGTCCAATGAAGTATTTCAGTTCATCGGGCTCACTCTTCATCACTCTGCAGAGCAGATGAGAGCACTGTCTGCTGCCCCCACACTGATGCCCTGAGAATTGCTTCCTGAAAGCCGATGGATCATCTGTCCAGAGAGGGCTGACAGTATATAGGGGCGATGAAAGACAAGAGCAGTCTCTAAAAAACAGAAAAGCAAAAAGGACTTCTACCTGCCTATAAGACTGTTCTGTGAAATACCAGTTCAGATCTGGGAGAAGGTCCAAGCACCAAAGAAGTAGCACAGTTCTGGAGGCACCAAGAGCTCTTACACTAATTCTAAGCACCCACTGAGCCCTGTACTACCTCCTTCCACATGATAAGCAGAGGCAGGCCCAGTGAAAAGATAAATAGGACAGAAAAGCTGAGAAACAAAGAGGTTAGATCCAGAAGTTTCGAGGCCCATCAATTATGAGTTTCAGAATGAAAATACAGAAAGAATAGAAAGGAAAGAATAGTAAAAAATAAAGTGAAAACCTATATATGAATAAAAATCCACGTCTAATGATTGCATATAGCATTAGTGCAAAAGAAACCCACACTGAGGTGAATTTTCAAGAATCTAAATAGAAGAGAAAAAGTCAGCAGCTTCCCGGGAGAAAGAATAAAAATTTATCTACTGGCATGGAAAAATCAAATTGGCATCAGAACTTTTATCAGTAACACTAGTCTTCAGAAAATTATGAATCACATATTCAATGTTCTGAGAAAACTTAAAACTAGTATTTGAGAATAAGAACAGAATGAAAATATACATAAGGATGCATAGGACTAAGAATATTTATAGACATTTTGTGAAAAAAATACCAAAGGGCACCCCTGCAGAGCATAAACAACAAAACTTCAGAGAGAAAACATGAGGATTCAAAAAAAATTTTTAATGGTATTTAGGCAATAAAAGGGAAAGGGGGTAGGAACCTCTAGCTAAGCCTAAAACTTATTGTTGCATGATACATGAGAAAAAATCAAAATACGGAATAAAATCACAAATGATTTTAGTATAGGAGCTGGTAATGATGGAAGGAGTACAACTACTTAAAATAGATTGCCGTTCTATTTCCATCTCAGTTGAAACAATCATCATTCAAATTTCTATATCCAGTGAGTATAAAACTCACCATCCTGAGCCACTGTTCATATGCTTCATGAAAGTATCTAAAGGTCAGTGAGATGTTAAGTTCAGAGCCCACATCATCATTTAAAGCATGAGATGGGATACACCCTCCCAAAATCCTACTGTAGTTGCAAGAGAGACATGCTTAATACTCCAACACTTATTGTGAGTTAGGTTGGAGCAAATGGAAATGAGATGACTTTTCTTGGTAGGCTACAGACAACAAAGAAACTTACACTTAAATTAGGAGTAACTAAGACCAGAGAGAAGGATCTCCTTGTATATTCTCTCAGAGATTGCCTTTATTTTTGTTTTAAAAACCTAACAATGGAATATGGATGAAAAAGACAGACAGCCCACCTAATAATAGTTATTATTAACTATAACATCACTCGCCTTTATTATTAGAGATTTAATGGCATACAGTACCATCGTGTATAGGACAATCTGCTAAAAAAAAAAATTACATTTACTCATCATTGTTAGCCTTTGCATTAACCAGAAGACATTTTGATTTTTTAAAATCAATCCAGTTGCAGCAGTAAAATCAATAAGAATCATAACTTTCTGGAAATAAGAGGAGTCCAGCAATGAGTTTTTAATAATAATACCAAATGCTTCTCAAAAAGGTCTTTGAGAAATAAATACCACAAGAGGACAAAATAATTCTTTAAAGAATCAGAAATTACTAGAAAAGAGTTTTCTCATGAGGAAAGACTTATTCTGGTCTCCTTAAGGAGTAAGTCAAGGTCAGAGTTGTCTGGGATCAAAAGCTGAGGATGGCAGATATCTTCCCGCTTTAACTCCCATTTGCATAAAATAATTCCTTACCATGGGTTAGATCCCCATTTCACCCAATTGCAAAACAGTGAGGTACCTGCTCCTGTGTAGCCAGATGAGATCATCAACTACTTCATTCTTGTATTCTTCCCATTTCCATTGTTAGGCAGAATAGAGCTCTCTTCCTTTTACCCCCTGCCTCCCTCTCCATCCTCATCCCTATTCTGAAGAGGTTTCTAACATCTGGTGAGCACAAGTTATGCTATGAGATATTATCTCTTCAGTAGGAGAGACACTTCCTTTTTTCATGACCTCATTATGCTTTTTACTATATGTTGAAGAATGAGAACAATCAGGAGAAATTCAACTTGCTGATGCAGATTAAAAAGACACAGCATGAAATTCAGTTTGTCAAACAAAGCATACGTGTGAGATAAAGTAGTACTCATGGGAAGGAACAGGAAAAGAAATAAAAAGTCCAAGGGAGAAAAGATATCATTGCCTGTAGTACCAACCTCTGGATGCCAGAAATACTCCTCACTCTCTATGGGAAATATTTGGTTCTTGTTGGTGATGAACTGTGCCCTATTCTTTTCCCAGATTTTAATCAGAATGCTAGATTGCATGAGTATGGCTCATATGGATCAAAAAGTTCATACATTTTCCAGATATTTTATCATTGAAAAGTAGTTAGGGGCTAAATTGGTACACTAGTATTTGCCTTGTAAACATTTTATAATCTTTGTCCACTTCCTCATTTTCATTTCTATTTCTTCAAGACTCAGAACAAATGGTGTTCTGTATTATAAAGAATCCATGGGAAATCCCTAGGAGGCAATCCAAGATGGCAACATAGTAAGACCCTGAACTCACCTTCTCCCATGGATACACCAAATACATACAGCTATATAAGGAATAATTCCCACTGAAAAAGAACTGAAATCTAGCTGAACAGCTCCTCCACAACAAGGATAAAAGGGTCACATTGAGATGGGTAGGTGAGGCAGAGACTCGGTCTCATCAAAAACCCCACTCTCAGTGCAGCAACCCACAATGAGAGGGATCTCAAAGGTCCAGAGCTTCGTGCTAAGGAATGAGAGTTTTGTACCTCACATCAGGCACCTCAACCTTGGTACCTGCACTGGAGAGACAAGGCCTCAAAAATGTCTGGCTTTGGAAACCAATAGGGCTTTATATCCATGCAATCCAAGGGCCTATGGAGATCTGAGATATTCCTTTTCAGAGACTCACACACAGCTACACTCATCCCAGAACCCAGTGCAAAGGCAGTAGTTTGAGAGGTGTCTGGATGAAGGAGATTCACTTAAACCATCTACCAAAGGGACAAGGACCAGATGGGACTTTCTTTGGGGAGAGTGGCACCGGCAAATGTCATTTATACCCTCTCTCTATATACCTCACTAGCAAAGGCAGGCACATGTAAACACAGACTTGCTAAAGATGCAAGCATGCCCCACCCCAGTGCTCTTCCTTGGCCTAGCTAAAGCTGTGGATGTGTCCCACCCCAAGTGCTCTTTCACTAAAGCCAAGGATATGCCCTGCCCTCATCTCTCTGTCACCTCACTAAAGCCAGTAGTGAAGCACAGAACACACAGAGGACACCCCTTGATCATTTGGCCCTCATTGCTAGAGGTGTTTGTGTTTCTGGGCTCTATGGGACTATAACAACTGAAAGACAGTTCTGAACAGGTTACCACACCCAGGGTACTGCAAAGAGAGGAGACTAAAACACACCCCTAAGTCTGCCTGTGAAAAAAAGGCCCATCTACTTGTCTTGGAGCTTCAACCTAAGGAACAGGCTTCAGGTTTGCCACACATCTAGAGGCTACAGAGGAATTCTCAGGGAACACAGTAGGGAGACATCATCTTTGAGCCCTGGCCTCACCACAGCTCACTGGTACCTCTCAAAATGGAGCTTATAAATTCATCTCTTAGTCCTGATTTTTGCAACTATCACCCAGGGGACACCTCCAGATTCCTGTTCCAGAGATCAGAATTTACAATTGTGTTCCCATAGGAATGTATACATCTGTGTACTTTAAAAGCCGCTGCCTGAAGATCTGGCTCCCAATCATCCTGAAACTAGGTGTTGACTTAGACCACTCCTTTGAAACACGGCAGGTCTTGACAAACCCTCAACAACTGGGATCAATCAAGAATAAATCAGGCTACTCAGACAATCACAAAAGTTTGAGAGACAACAAAGACCTAACGCAAGGCTTAACAATAAGTTTCATCTCCTACACAAGGCCACTCCTTCAAGAATGGGAGAGAGCTGCTTTTCCTAACACAGAGAAACAAACACAGAAAATCAAACAAAATGAGGAGACAGAGGAATGTGTTCCAAATGAAAGGATAAGACAAAAACCTCAGAAAAAGAGGTTTTTGAAAGAAAGAAATGTATGAAATGAAAGAAAGATAAGTAATCTACCTGATAAAGAGTTCAAAGTAATAATCTTAAAGATGCTCACCGAACTCAGAAGAATAGATAAATACAGTGAGAACTTCAATAAAGAAATAGAAAATATATGAAAGTACCAAACAGAAGTCACAGAGCGGAAGAACACAACAACTGAAATGAAAACTACACTACAGGGGTTCATCAGCAGACTAGATGAAGCAGAAGAAAAGGCCAGTGACCTGGAAGACAGGGCAGTGTAAGAGCAGCAACAGAGCAACAAGAAGAAAAAAGAATTTTAAGAAGTAAAGATAGCTTAAGGGACCAACAGGACAACATCATGTGGAATGACATTCACATCACAGGGGTCCCAGAAGGAGAAGAGAGAGAGAAAAATGCAGAAAACTTATATGAAGAAATAATGGCTGAAAATTTCCCTAACCTGGGGAAGGAAATAGACATCAAGGTCCAGGAAACAAAAAGCATTCCAAATATGATGAACTCAAAGAGATCCATACCAAAACATGTTATAATTAAATATCAAAAGTCAAAGATAAAGGGAGAATCTTTAAAAATATTGTTATGTATAAGGGAACCCCCATAAGACTACGAGCCAATTTTTCAGCAGACACTTTGAGGCCAGAAGTGAACGGCATGATGTAGTCAAAGTGTTAAAAGGAAAAAACTTCCAACTAAGAATACTATACCCAGAAAGGTTGTCATTCAGAATAGAAAGAGAGATAAAAAAGTTTTTCAGACCACCAAAGGCTAAGATTTCATCACCACTAAACCGGCCTTACAAGAAATGTTAAAGAGATTTTTTTAAACTGAAAAGAAAAGGCAAGAAAACATATGAAAGTAAAAATCTCACTGATAAAGGCAAGTATATAGAAAATGTAGTGGATTAACCACTTATAAAGCTACTAGGAGGATAAAAGACAAAAGCAGTAAAATGAACTATAACTACACTTACTATTTAAGACATATAAAAAACAAAAAGATGTAAAATATGACATAAAAAACAAAACATGTGGGGTGGATGTAGAGTTTTTAGAATGTGTTCATATTTAAGTTGTTATCAACTTAAAATAAACTGTTATATACACAGGCTGTCATATTTGAACCTCATGGTAACCACAATGGGAAAGTCTATAATAGATATACAAAAGATAATGAAAAAGAAAGCTAAACATAACACTAAAAAAAGGCATTAAACCACAAGGAAAGAAAGCAAGAGAAAAAGAAAGCTATGAAGAGGAACTAAAAAAACAGCCAGAAAACAACTAATAAAATGGCAAGTACATGCCTATCAATAATTACTTTAAACGTAAATAGACTAAATTCTTCAATCAAAAGACAGGGAGTGGCTGAATAGATTTAAAACAAACAAAAAAACCAAGCCTCATCTATATGTTGCCCACAAGAGACTCACTTTGGACCAATGACACAGATAGACTGAAAGTGAAAGTACAAAAAGTGAAGTGCATAAAGATATTCCATACAAGGGGCACCTGGGTGGCTCCATCAGTTGGGCGTCTGCTTTTGGCTCAGGTCATGATCTCAGGTCCTAGGATTGAGCCCCACATTGGGCTCCCCAGACTCTCAGCGGGGATTCTACTTCTCCCCCTCCCTCTGCCCCAACCCCTGCTTGTGCTCTCTCTTTCTCTCTTATTCACTCTGTCTCTCAAATAAATAAACTCTTTAAAAAAAAAAAAGATATTTCATACAAATAGAACTGAAAAGAAAGCTGGTGTAGCTATACCTATATGAGACAAAATGTACTTTAAAACAAAGATTGTAGCAAGAGACAAAGAAGGTTATTACACAATCCTGTAATCCAACAAAGGGATGTAACACCTGTAAATATTTATGCATCTAACAGAGGAGCACCTAAATATATAAAACATATGTTAACAGATCTAAAGAGAAAAATTGACAGCAATACAATAATAGTAGAAGACTTTGATACCTCACTTACACCAATGGATAGATCATCCTAAGAGAAAATCAGTAAGGAAATATCAGCCTTAAATGACACATTAGATCAGATGGACTTAATACATATATACAGAGCATCCCACCCAAAAGCAGCAGAAAATATATTCTTCTCAAGTGCACATGGAACATTTTCCAGGATAGATTATATGTAAGGCCACAAAAGAAGTCTCAATACATTTAAACAGATTGAAACCACATCAAGAATCTTCTCTGACCACAATGGTATGAAACTAGAAATCAATTACAAAACAAACAAACAAACAAAAGACTGGAAAAATCACAAATACATAGAGATTAAATAACATGCTACTGAACAACCAATGGGTCAGTGAAAAAATCAAATATACCTTGAGATAAATGAAAATGTCAATACAACAATACAAAATCTATCAGATGCAGGAAAAGCCATTCTAAGAGCAAAGTTCATAGCAATACAGGTCTACCTCAAGAAACAAACATATAAAGACTGAAATAAATAATCTAACTTTACATCCAAAGGAATAAGAAAAAGAACAATAAAGCTCAAAGTTAGCAGAAGGAAGGAAATGAAGATCAAAGCAAAAAGAAATTAAATGAGGCTTAAAAAACAATAGAAAAGATCAATGAAATTAAGATTTGGTTCTCTGAAAAGAAACAAAACTGACAAACTTTTAATTATACTTACCAATAAATAAAAGGCTCAAATAAATAAAATGAGAAATGAAAGAAAAGTTAACAACTGATACCAACCACAGAAATACAAAGGATCATAAAGAACTACTATGAACAATTATATGTCAACAAACTGGACAACTATCTATATCTTCTAAAGATATAGATTCATTTCTAGAAACATACAATCTTCTAATATTGAATTATGAAGAAATAAAAAATCTGAATAGGTTGAATCACTAATCAAAAACCTCCCAATAATAAAATTCCAGGACCACACAGCTTCACTGGTGAATTACACCAAACATTCAAAGATTTAATACCGATCCTTCTCAAACTATTCAAAAAAACTGAAGAAGAGGTAATGCTTCTAAACTCATTTTACGAGACTGGCATTACCCTAATACCAAAACCAGACAAAAACACCACACAAAAAAAGAAAATTACTGGCCAATATCCCTGATGAATATACATACAAAATCCTCAACAAAAGAGTAGCACCAAATTCAATAATACATTAAAAGGGTCACACACCATGATCAAGGGAAACTTACTCCAGGGATGCTTGGATGGTTCAACATTCACAAATCAGTCAACATGATACAGCACATTCATAAAATGTAGGATAAAAATCATATGATCATCTCAAAATATGCAGAAAAAACATCTGACAAAATTCAACATCCATTTATAATAAAAACTCTCAACAAAGTAAATATAGAGGGAAAATATCTCAATATAATAAAGGCTATATATGACAAATCCACTGCTAATATCATACACACTAGGGAAAAACTAATAGCTTTTCCTTTAAGATCAGGAAAAAGACAAAGATGCCCACTCTCACCACTTTCATTCAACACAGTATTGGAAATCCTAGCCACAGCAATTAGGCAAAAAAAAAAGGAAATAAAATGCATCAAAATTGCAAGGAAGAAGGAAAACTGTCACTGTCTGCAGATAACATGTGCCTATATAGAAAACCCTAAAGACCTCACCAAAATACTAATAAATGAATTTAGTACAGTTACAGGATACAAAATCGATATACAGAAATCTGTTTCATTTCTATACATTAATAACAAGCTATCAGAAAGAGAAATTAAGAAAGTAATATCATTTACAACTGCATCAAAAAGAATAAAATACCTAGAAAAAAATTCAACCAAGGAAGTAAAAGACCTATATACTGAAAACTATACAACACTGATAAAAAAAATGGAAGAAGACACAAATAACATGAAAAAATATTCCATTCTCATGGATTGGAAGAATATTCTTAAAATGTCCATACTATCCAAAACAATCTACAGATTCAATGCAGTCCCTACCAAAATTCCAATGTCATTTTTCACAGAAATAGAACAAATAATTCTAAAAATGTACGGAGCCATAAAAGACCCTGAATAGGGAAAACAAGCTTAAGAAAGAAGAACAAAGCTAAAGGTATTTCAAAATATACACAAAGCTATAGTAATCAAAACAGTATGGTATTGTCTATAAAAATAGACACTTATATCACTAAAACAGTAAAGAGAGCCCAGAATAAATCTACACACATATGGCCAATTAATTTACATAAAGGAGCCAAGAATACACAATGGGTAAAGAACAGTCTCTTCAATAAATGGTATTGGGAAAACTGGACAGGCACATGCAAAAGAATGAAACTAGACCACTAGCTTGCATCATACACAAAAAGTAACTCAAAATGAGTTAAAGACTTGAATATAAGATCTGAAACTATAAAACTCCTAGAAGAAAACATTAGTAATTTCCTTGACATCAGTCCTGACATTGAATTTTTGAATCTGACTCCAAAAGCAAAGGCAACAAAAGCAAAAGTAAATAAGTAGGACTACATCAAACTAAAAAGCTTCTGTATAGGGGCACCTAAATGGCTCAGTAGGTGAAGCATTGGACTCTTGATTTTTGGCTCAGGTCATGATCTCCAGGTCCTTGGATCAAGCCCCATGTTGGGCTCCACACAACAGGGAGTCTGCTTGGGGATTCTCTCTCTCCTTCTGCCTTTGCCCCTCCCCCTGCTTGTGTGCACACTCTCTCATTCTCTCTCTCTCCAAAATAAATAAATAAATCTTAAAAAAATAAAATAAAAAGCTTCTGCACAACAAAGGAAACCATCAGCAAAATGAAAAAGCGACCTACTGAATGGGAGAAAATATTTGCAAATTATGAAAGGTTAATATCCAAAATATATAAAGAACTCAAACAATTCAATAGCAAAAAAATATATATTTTAAAAATATGCAAAGAATCTAAATAGACATTTTTTCAAGTAAGACAAACAGATAGGCTCATGAAAAGATGTTCAATGTCACTAATTATCAGGGAAACACAAATCAAAGCCACAATGTGGTATTACCTCACATCTGTTAGAAAGGCTATTGCCAAAAAGACAGAAATAACAAGTGTTGTAGAAGATACAGAGAAAAGGCAACCCTTGTACACTGTTGGTGGGAATGTAAATTGGTACAGTCATTACAGAAAACAGTATGGAGAATCCTCTAAAAATTAAAAATAGAACTACCATATGATCAGTTATTCCACTTTTGGATATTTATCCAAAGAAAACAAAAACACTAATCTGAAAACATATGTGTACCCCTATGTTCACTGCAGCATTATTTACAATAGCAAAAAATATTGGAATAACCTAAGTGTCTGTTGATGGATAAATGGCTAAAGAAGATGTGGGGTGTGTGCGTGTGTGCGTGTGTGTGTATACAAATTTTACTGGGAAAGTGCCCATGGGCCCATCAACTGTGATGGATAACTGAAGAGCAGCACAGTCAATTCTGAATAATGTGTATATATATATATATATGTAATGTATATATAATCTATATATAATGGAATATTATTCAGCCATAAAAAAGAAATACTGCCATTTGTGACAACTTGCATGGACCTTGAGGGTATTATGCTAAGTGAAATAAGTCAGAGAAAGACAAATACACATCACTTCATTTATATGTGGAATCTAAAAAACAAAACAAATGAATAGAGAAAATAAAACTCATAGACACAGAAAACAGATTGGTGGTTATCAGAGCAGAAGGAGCTGGGGATGGGCAAAATGGGTGAAAGGGGTCAATTGTATGGTGACAGATGGTAACTAGACGTACTGTGGTTATCACTTTGTAGTGTATACAAATATCAAATTATTGGGGCACCTGGGTGGCACAGTTGGTTAAGTGTGCAACTTCTGGTTTTGGCTCAGGTCATGATCTCAGGGACATGAGATCGAGTCCTAAGTCAGCCTCCACACTTAGCATGGGGTCTGCTTAAGATTCTCTTCTCCCTCTGAGCCTCCCCCCTGCTTGCTCTCTCTCTCTCTCTCTCCCCCCTTCTCTTTCTCTCTCAAATAAATCTTTTTTTAAAAAAAGAAAATTATTACATTGTACACCTGAAATACTATGTTAAATACAAATTTTACCTCAATAAGGAAAAAAATTCATGGTTCTATGAAAGCACATAAAGTAATCTGAGTAGTTCAAGCAGACTTCCTCTTATTTCAGTAAATGAAGTGATGGGAGATGAGGGAAAGGAATTAAGTTGTTTTTACTTGGGTTCAGAAATCTTTTATTGTAATAATAATGTTTGAAATTCTAACTATATAAACAGATATGACCATTACAGATATCTGAAAACTACAGAGAAGACTGAAGAAAAAAATTAAACTACCCATAATCTTACTTACTCTGTTTATTCATAAGTAATACACATACACACATAATTATAATATTAGGATTAGTGTGTCCATATAATTTTAACTCCATCATTTTTCACTAAGTATAAGTTTTTTTCTTAAATTTTATTTAAATTTATTTTATGATTCATAGTGTTTCATTTGTATGCCCTGATGTTTATTGAATTGGGCATTTAGTACAGAACATTTTAATTTTCATTATAAACAACACTGCAGAAAGCACCCTTCACTTTATTCACCTTAAGCAAACACCACTCACACTTCTTCGACTGCTCTTACCAAGTCACCAAGGAGCTAGACTGCTGCCATCACCACCTCCTAGCAAAAACATACTATGAGAAAAATTGTGTAGGGAGAACATCAGATGGTTCCTACTGAAATTGGAGATCCTATTATCCATAATGGGAAGAAGGACAAATACTTAGGCTTTGCATTTCAAAGTAATAGTTGATAATCAGATATTGGGAAAATGCCCATCAACTGTGATAGATAGCTGAATAGCAGCACAGTCAATTCTGAATAGTCTTTACAATGGAGGCAAACTTTGAGTGAGTGAGAAAAGGAAGATGGAGGATAAGTATCCAAACAGCAATCCAATCAAAATGAAAAATCACTGATATTTGAGGATAAATAGTATTTCTTCAGGTAATAGGAATAATTCTCTAAATTCAGGCTTTAAGTTATACCAGTATAAATTAACATTGTCTGAACTCACACAACCCTGGACACCGTTACAGATAATTGATCAGAGGCAAGAAAGTTGGCCCAGGATTACATTTGTGCCTCCAGGTAGTATGCATCATGGATCATCAGCATGCAGATAGCCTAGAGCTGCTGTGTAATGCAATGTTGATAAATGGCCATACCGCATTTTAATTGAAGCTCTGGAAAGAAATAGATGCTCTAACAAGTGGAGTTCTAAAAAAGTAATATTGAAGACAATAACGACAAAAGAAAATAAAAGAGCAATCTCCAATGAATGATATGCATGAGAGGAGTGCTTTAATCATTTAAAATCCAGATTATTTTATGACATATATGCCTCCCCAAAATATAGAAAGTGTCTGTTAGGTGCTCAGAGTATTTTAACTATTGAAACTCAGTTGAAAACTCTGGTATAGTACACGTACTGAATTTCAACTTCTACTCAACATACATGTTACCTCAGGACCAAGTGTTGCATTAGATGATTTCATTGTCTGTAACATACTTAAAGTAATCATTTCACTTTGGCCTGCTTCAAGCACCATAATCCTATCCCCCACCTCAATCCAGAGGAATCCTAAATCTGTGTCCAAAAAAACAGCCAACTCATGTTATCCCAAGCACCCTCTTCCTTTCTTTCTGAAAGCTTCAGAGATTAGCCTGCTTTTTACCTTTTCCATGGCTACTTCCCAGTGCTCCCACATGATTTCGTTTTCCCTCAATGATGAACTGATAAATGTTTAAAAAGAGATCTTTCAGGAAAAAAAATGCATACGTACATCTGTGTACATAAAATCCTTTACCAATATAAAGGTAGTGTAGTACACAATTTACAAATAATACCACATACAGTTCCACATTACCACTTGATTCTCACAAAATGTTTTTGTTGATTTTTGCCAAATTCTGGTGTCCATAACCAATCTATTATTGCAGTTGATAAACAAGTGTAGTTCTGACTTAAATTTTGGAAAGTAATTTCATTTACATTAATGAGTAACATGAAAGTGAAAGAAACATGTCAGAACAGCACTGATTCATGAAAGATGTTAGTGACTTTTTTGCCAAATGGGGTAAGTTTTTAAATACTGGAATATTTTCTGAATTTTTTGTGCTATTCACACTGTAAGGGATACATATATAACACACTTTTAATTTTGAAATGCATATATAAACACGTCAACATCTTCTTAAATTTATACTAGAGATCAACAAACCTTGGCTCATGGGCCAAATCTGAATGGCCTCCTATTTTGGTAAATAGTTTTATTGATACAAAGGTACAGAAAAAGGTTGCCAACTTCTGGTCTAGACTATCAATAAAACAAATCAAGCAATTTGTGGTGTGACTATTTTCCCATGGCCAGTTTTAAGCTACTAACCTTACCATGGAATTTGGAGGACATGCACAAATATTCTATAGTATTTCCACCAGGCAAATACAACAGACATAAATAACCTTGATTATATATAATAGTAACATTGAGTAAAATAATTAGGAAGTGGTGAGTTTTGAGTATTTATTATCTTTGTTTTTAATATGATTTATTTAATTATGCTTATATGATTTGATTTTCATTTTTTTATTTTTTTTAAGATTTTATTTATTTATTTGCCAGACAGAGATACAGCAAGAGAGGGAACACAAGCAGGGGGAGTGGGAGAGGGAGAAGCAGGATCCCTGCTGAGCAGGGAGCCCGGTGCGGGGCTCGATCCCAGAACCCTGGGATCATGACCTAAGCCGAAGGCAGACCCTTAACAATTGAGCCACCCAGGCGCCCTACGATTTGATTTTTAATAATGGCTGTGGTTAACGGCCAGCTTTCATAATTCATGGAAATCTAAATACTGGCCCTGGTGAGCCAGTAGGAGCCAGCTACAACATACCTCTGATTTGACGCCCACTGTCCTCACAAGTTCTCCACTGCATTCCTTGTCCCTCAATTAAACCCATCATTTTGGAAGTTTGCTAAGGAAGGATAGGTTTTTGACAAGCTAACCAGGAAAATACAGACAGTGACTTAAAGGGCTTTTTCTAAAAACACACCTCTTCTATCTTTTATTCTTTGCAGTTAAATTCAACAGGGAAATTACAAGTAAATATGAAGGGGGTAAAGGAGAATTTTTAAATACTAACAATAGAAGATCCCTCTAAATTGTAAAGAAAAATAACTCACCTTAAAATTGGGGGCATTTGATCTGAAGGAGCTGGGATTAAAGTAAGTGGATTAAATTGAGAGAATTAAAGATAAAGAACCCAACAGCCAGATGCCAAAATTTGGGAAGAAGGAATGAGAGGGAATGCACAGGAGCATTCAAAATGCATGACTAAGACAGGGGGCGTGTCTACAAGGGCAAACCCTCCCCATCCTGCCAGACCTGAAGCCAAGTGAGAACTGGGCAAAACAGGGGAAATGGATCAGAGGCTCAAATTTAAAACCACAGTGACATGGAAGTAAAGGAAGTCATGGCAGTAGCTGGCCTTGCATCCATAAGCAACATGGTGAACATGAACAAAACTCAAATACTTAAAAATGGCTATGCTGCTATTTACCATCATTTTACCTAAGCAATTATGGTGGTTGAAGTGATTTACTTTCACTTTCACATTCAATGAAATATAATATTTAGGCAAAACTAAGAACTTCACCAAAAGCTCTATTACACTTCATCTTTACCTTCTTCCCTCCTAATTTTTTTTTTTTTTTTTTTATTCATGAAAGTCAGAGAGAGAGAGAGAGGCAGAGGCAGAGGGAGAGAAGCAGGCTCCCTGCCCAGCAGGGAGCCCGATGCGGGACTAGATCCCAGGACCCCGGGATCATGGCCCGAGCCGAAGGCAGACGCTTAACCATCTGAGCCACCCAGGCGCCCCCCCTCCTAATTTAATAGGGTTTTTCTCCAAGTACTAAAATAGTCAGATTAGTCAGGTTCTAAAATAGTTTCCTGGAGTGCATTGCATAAAGTCTTAGTGCCTTGAGTTATTTTGTGTCTTTGTGAAAAAAGATATTCTGCTATTAAATAAATTTGGGCAATGTTAAAAATTATGTCCTTTTTTCTCCCCTGTAGATTCACAAATGTGTATTAGCAATAATAAATGTTCTGAGAAGTGTAGCAGTAAAAACAAAACTAGTTTTATTCTCCAAAAGACACACTGGAAACACTTAGACAAAGGTGGTCTGTGAAGTCAACCTCAGCTGAACAGATATGCTGCACTCTAGGACATTGCAGGGGTATAGGCAAGGACTTCCCCACCACAAAACATCTCCCTCTTACTCGGTTATATATATACACATTACAATGGGTTTTTACAAATTAATGTCTGAGGAAAGAGTCATATTTGAGACTAAGTGAGATAACAGGACACTAGATATGTGACATGGTGAATAGTGTATGAGTCATAATACAACGTGGACCCTAATTCTTGGCTCAAAGATAAAATGAGGATTGAATGAGATATGAATCTGAGTCACCAATATCATCTTCAAATATGAAAGAAGACACTGTCAACCAAAACAGTTACTTAAGTTATCTTTACTAGAAATGCCTTTATTATTTATTTATTTTTTACTAGAAATGCCTCTAAAATTGAGATACAGTCCCAGAAGAAGTTTCCTGATTCAAAATTTAATATTGGTGTGCTTCTTACTTAATATACATTCCTGACATTGGACCTTTGATATGTAAATTACTCATACTCCCTATGAGAATCATTACGAATGATCATGCCAGAACAACCCATATGTAGACACACCACCTGTCAGGTCCTGCAAGGCCTCTCTTGGACAGGTATGAGTATTCTGGACATATGGTGTTTGTCACAAACAAATGTTTCATCATTTTACTATGGGACTTAAACACTCCTGAGTCAAGAACAGCAGGAAGTCAGTTACAAACTGATAGGTGTAGAGGGAAGGTCTAACTCTGAAAATCTATAGATAATAATCATGATTAGAATAGCCACAGGGAATATATTTATAAATCCTAGCCAATTCACATGTTTATATTGAGGGCCTTCCCCAGTGATCCTGAACTAAAATTAGTGGAGGCAATGCCTGCTTTGAAAATATGCAAGAGTCACCTTAGTGATTCAAGAGGATTCTATGAGAATTAAATGAGATAGATAGTTATATCACCTCACTACGGTATGTCAAATATCAGGGACCTAAAAACTGATAGTTATCATATCATGGGTACCAAGAAAGATAGCTCTCTCTAAAAAACTCTCACTTCTGACTTCCTAATACTTAAAGAACTATCAAATGATTTAATTAGTAGAGGTAAGAGTTAACATCCGTATGTTCCACAGAAATTTAATAAAAGTTAATATCATAGTAATTTATAAAAGATGACTATAATAATAGTAATAGCTAACATTCATCAAATACTTATTATATGACAGGCCCATAGAAAGATTAACTTGTTCAATCATTACAAAGTCCATGAGTCAATCAGTTTACTGAACTTAAGAGTAAACTAAGGTCTGAGAGCTTAATGAACTTGTCCAGGGTACACTGCAGGTAAGTGGCAGAGTCAGGATGTGATAACAAACTGTCTCTTTCTCCAAATCCCACACACTTAACACTACTCCATATAACTTCTATGCTTATTTTCTGAGAACAAAGTTTGATATACTAGTTTCAACCAAAAGGGAAGGTTTCTGAGCACAACATGAAGATAAAGAATTAGGGAAGCGTACCTGGCTGGCTCAGCCGGCAGAGCATATATGACTCCTGATCTCAGGGTTGTGAGTTAAAACCCCACACTGGGTATAGAGATTACTTAAAAAAAATAAAATCTTAAAAAAAAATAGGGGAAGCCAAGAAGTGAGGGTAAAAGCAGGCATAGAATGCTCTGGGCCACCAAGACAGCTTCTCTTCATACAATTATTTTCACTACGTGGTTGGGTCTTCCTAGGTTCTTAGTTTCCTTTGACCCTTTCAGAATTAGCCACATTGAGCCATGTCTATGATGGCTTCTTTAATGGAGCTAAGATGAGTGAATTATTGCTTACTACTAATAAATTCTTTTGATGAGACCAGATCTGCCAGAGCCACTCAACAATGATTTCTGGTTTTTTGTTTGTTTGTTTGTTTTAGAGAGGGAGAGAGAGAGAGAGAGAGAGGCAGGGTGCAGAGGGAGAGGGAGAGAGGAGCGTGGAGCCCAAGACGGGGCTCAATTCTACAATCCTGAGATTACGACCTGAGCCAAAATCAGGAGTCGGACACTTAACTGACTGAGCCACTCAGGTGCCCCAACAATGATTTCTCTTTTTTAAATGTAGGTGACCATGTGAAAACTATGCTTTTGTTCAGAGTTATTTACAAAGCGATTGAATTTAACCTAATAAATAAGATTTCAAGTAGCCAGGAAAGACAGTCAAAGTATTCATTGAATATTGGAAGTCTTGAGTATCAGTATCACTTATATGTAAATCTAAAAAAAAGAAAAAGTCAAACTCATAAAACAGAGACTAGAAAAGTGGTTGCTAGGGGCTGGGAGCTGCAGGAAATAGGGAAAGATTAGTAAAAGGGTATAAACTTTCAGCAGTAAGATGAATAAGATCTGAGGATCTAATGTGTAACATGGTGACTATAGTTGATAACAATGTATTGTATAATTGAAAATTGCTAAGAGTAGAATTCAAATGTTTTCCAAAAAAAAAAGATAAATGCTAAATGTGTGAAGTGATGGATGTGTTTTAACTAGATGGGGGGAATCCTTCCACAATCTATATGTATACCAAATCACCACAATGTACACTTTAAATACCTTACACCTCTATTTGTCAATTATGCAAGAGGCCCATGGTTTTATTTTTTTTTAAGATTTTACTTATTTATTTGACAGAGAGACACAGCGAGAGAGGGAACACAAGCAGGGGGAGTGGGAGAGGGAGAAGCAGGCTTCCCACCACTGAGTGGGAGCCCGATGTGGGGCTCAAACCCAGGACCCTGGGGTCATGACCTGAGCCGAAGGCAGATGCTTAACGACTGAGCCACCCAGGCGCCCCAAGAGGCCCATTGTTTTAAAGAGACAGTAACCTATCTGCTGATTGCAGTGGCCAACAGTGCAAAGTCTACCCTCAATAAGTAATTTGCTTGATGGCCCAGCAATCCTGAATCTTCAGGAAATCTTAGGGGATCTTAAACTATGACCTTATACTACTGGAGAAAAATTAACAGGTGCTTTATTTATTTATTCAAAAACATGACCCACTCTGATAAAATATGCTTCAGAATAAATGATCACGATGAAAGTTAGCTACTGTGATTTTCCAAAGCATTGAGGAATGAAATTACTAAATCTGGGGAAAATGCCTTATGAGATTCTGATGCAAACTCTCTGATTTGAAAAATGTATGTGGAAAATGGAGAATACTATTAATATGTGCTTTCTCTGACAGAAAGCAAAAACAATGCCACCTGTCTGAAAGAGAACACTTTAAATTGATATTTCATGACCTCATTTTGAACAGCTTCTATTATCATCTTTCCATGTTGGATCCATGACTTCTAACAAAGCATCTGTTATATTTATTTATATCAATGTGACCCTATAGCTGGAAGATGATTTTATATGGCACAGCAACTTAACATCCACATACCCAGACACCATATTAGTAGTGAGTTCAACAAAGAATCATAATCAAGATTTGATTAAAAAAAAAGAAATGTAACTCATTCTAAGTATACTGAAGAAGTGAATTATATTCATTCAAATTCTCCAGGTTTATATAGAGCAAAATTGGGAAAAAGAAGAGTTCAAGGTTTTATTTCTCAGATCATAAAGAGAAATGAATTAAAAATCAAATAGAAATAGACATTTCAATGACCAATTGGCCATTTAGAGGCCACATGACATTGTCACCTGAGCCCTTGCGGCCAGGACTGTGCTGTGGAATAGAAGATATACAATATGGAACAGAAAATAAGACATAAACCCATAAAAGGCTAGAAAACAATACAGATCTTATGTCCAAATCCAAAATGCTTGGATAAACAAACATGAAAACAAGAGTACCATAAACTCAGATTTAAATTGTGAAATAAACATACAAGTAAGGTTATTATATATAAATATGTATATGTATATTACATTACATATTATATACATTGTATGTGTATATATATACATATATATGAAATATTGAATGTTTCCTGTTAGTTGCAAGAAATGCAAGAATCTATATATCAGCTTACCGAAATACTGACCTCAGAGAATCAGAAACAGGTTTGTTAGTTTGGAGGAGTTCATAGACACACTTTGTTTAGCACCACAGGAGAGAAGGTAATTATATACATCCAAATTGCTTTGAGAACAAATGATATTTTTCCAATTTTTAATAGGGTTGTGGTGTTGATTTTGTATTTACTTCATAGAGACATACATGCATTTGATAAATGCTGAATGAATGAATGAATGAATGAATGAATGAATGAGAAAGATACAGAGAAGGAAAGAAATAGAGAAAGGAAGAAAGAAATTCAACCAATGGTACAGGTAATAAATGTCAGGGAGTTTCAGGGTAGGAGGAGTCAACAAAGTGATCACTCTATTCAACAATACTACTGCAGGGACTGGAAAAGATAGCAGGTACCTTAAATCATACTTTGTTTTGTTGACCTCACTTTAAAAACACACAATCAAAGCCTACATAACATGTTGTGATGTCTGTCTAGTTTTGTTTGTATAATAGTAACAAGAGATGAAATTTCGAGATCATCAGGTCTATCCTTTAATCTCAGAGGCTAACTATAGCTGTGATTTCAGTTCTACCCCTCAGCCACACATCATCTCAATAAGATATATTGATCTAACAAAAAACACATTGAATTGGTTTTATAAATTCTAATCATTTTTTTCAATTTCATACGAATTTTTTACACTAAAATTTGTGTTTGAATTACAAATACAACATGTGATTTTGAAGAAATCTCTTTTTTGTATGAAATGTTTTGAACTCCTAGAAAAAGATGTTGAATCAACAGAAATTATAATGAGCTTTTACAGAAAGACTGATTTATATTTCTAAATCCATATATTCCCAGAGGTATTTTATTTTTTCTTTCCTTTTTTCCTTGGTGTGGCTGGGGTATTATTCTCATATGGGTCTAAATCAGGATGTTTAGGGGGAAGAGGTAGGGTCCCATTAATGTTAATGTAAATAAAGTGGGCTTATAATTGATTGAAGGTTAGTGTAGAAAGAGAATGGGGTTGGACTTAGGGACTGCTTTCCAGCAGCTGGGTTCCTGGGAGCCTATTATCTAGGAAGTACCATCTCTGTCTCCATTTTGCTCACAAGCTCTGTGATCTTAGAGGCTTTACATCTGCTTTATCTTCTTTCTCAACACAGTGTTCTGCAAGTTTCTGTTTCTGTTTCAAATCATCAGCCACATGACTGGGTTGCCAGAAACCCAAGTCTAGCAGTAACTACAGAGTTAGCACTCAGTCTATCTAATCACAGTTTCCATGTTTTAGGTCTTTGCAATCCAAAGTATGGTCCATGGATCAACAATATTAACATCACCCAAGAGCTTGTTAGAAAAGCAGAATCTCTGGCCCCACCCTAATTTACTGAATCTGCATTTTAACAAGACCCCCAGGTATTTCATATGCACATTAAAGTCTGAGAATCACTGGGCGCCTGGGTGGCTCAGCTGGTTGAGTGACTGCCTTCGGCTCAGGTGACGATCCTGTAGTCCTGGGATCGAGTCCCGCATCAGACTCCCTGCTCAGTGGGGAGTCTGCTTCTCCCTCTGACCCTACCCCCTCTCGTGCACTCTCTCTCTCTCTCAAATAAAAAAAAAATCTTTAAAAAAAAAAACAAAAAAAGAGAATCACTGCCTTACCATAAATTATAAAGAGGGAAATATAAATTAGTACAAAGCAGGTGTTTATTTCTTATACAATTAACTGCACCCAAAGGTCACCTGCTAAATAAATAATAGTAAATGACTACTAAATGCCATATGGTATCTTGGATTGTTCCTGGAACAGAAAAAGAACATTACTAGAAAAATTGGTGAAATCAGAATAAAGTGTTGTGCCCATGTTTGTTATATAGTATACTCTGCATGATTTGAAAACTTTTTAAATTGAGACATGCATCATGACCATAATATAATCTATCTTGGTTAAAGTTCTATGTGCATTTGAAAGGAATGTGTATTTTGATATTACTGAGTAGAAGGTTCTAAAAATATTTACTAGGTAAAGTTTATTTACAGTTTTCTTCAAAGGTTGCTATATCCTTATTTTTGTCTTCTATCAAGTATGAAGTCTTTCACTTTAAT
The DNA here is from genome assembly GCF_011800145.1 of Mirounga leonina. Classification (NCBI taxonomy): domain Eukaryota; kingdom Metazoa; phylum Chordata; class Mammalia; order Carnivora; family Phocidae; genus Mirounga; species Mirounga leonina. Next base: position 56,294,381 of record NW_023270305.1, read on the forward strand.
TGGAGATTTGCCCATTTCTCCTTTCAATTTTACTAGTTCTCTTTTCATTCATCTATAAACTTTTGTACTACATACACAAACATTTAGGGTTGTTATATCCTCTTTATCATTAAAAAACTGGCCCACCTTATCACTGGCAATATTCATTACTTTAAATTTATTTCATCTCATATTAATATAGCTTCTACATATATTTTCCCATCATTTAAGTTTTAAATAATTGTGTCTTTATATTTGAAGGAGGTTTATTGTAAAACACATACATTTTCATCTTGCTTATTTATCCAATCTGGCACATCTGCCATTTAATTGGGTATTACGACCATTTATATTTAATATGATTTATTAATATTTTTAGGTTTAGTTCTCCCATATTGCTTAACATTTTTTATTTGTCCATTCTGATCTTTGTACCCTTTTTTCCTCTTTACCTCCTTCTTTTGGAATAAATGATTATTATTTTAGTCTATTATATCTCTTTTATTGGCTTAGTAACTATTCATTATTCTTAGTGTTGCTTTATCATTAATTATCATTCTTATATAATTAACTTTTTACAATCTAACTCTAAGTAATGTTATAGCACTTAAAGGATAATAGAAAAATCTTGTGACATTATTATTCCATTTCCCCTCTCCTAGACTTTGTCCTGTCGTTTGCTTTTCCATGTGGTATAAATGTCACCATTAGTATTTTTGCTTTAAACCAGTGATTTTCTTCTGTAAAGGGCCAGACAGTAAATATTTTAGACACTACAGGTCACATGAATTCTGTTACATATTTCTTTTGTTTTTGTTTATGATTTTGTTTAGGTCTTATTACCCCTAAAAATGCAAAAATTATTCTAAGCTTACAGGCCATAAAAAGCAGGTTGTAGGGGCGCCTGGGTGGCTCAGTCGTTAAGCGTCTGGCTTCGGCTCAGGTCATGATCCCAGGGTCCTGGGATCGAGCCCCGCATCGGGCTCCCTGCTCGGCCGGAAGCCTGCTTCTCCCTCTCCCACTCCCCCTGCTTGTGTTCCCTCTCTCGCTGTATCTCTCTCTGTCAAATAAATAAAATCTTTTTAAAAAAAAAAAAAAAAAAAAGCAGGTTGTAGGGACAGATTAGGTCCACAGACCTTATTTTGCTAACGCCTGCCTTATATAGTCCATTACCTTTCAAAGAGAATTTAAAGTAAGAAAAAAGCCTTTTATATTTACTCACATATTTGTCTTTTTCGAGGTTATTTATTCTACTGTGCCAATACTGGTTTCCCCCTTTATATTTTCCTTCTGATGAAACGATTTTCTTTAAGGTTACTTGTAGTACTAGTCTGCTGGTGGTAAATTATTTCAGCTTTTTTTTTTAATTTTTTAAAAATTTTTTCAGCTTTTATACACCTAAGAAGTCCTTGATTTGCCTTCGATACTGAAAAATATTTCTGCCAATTATCCAACTCTAAGTGAGCAGATTTTTTCTTTTAATATGTTAAAACTGTCCTAAAAGTGTCTTTTCCTTTGCACTTTTCCTTTGCACTGTTTCTCACAAGAAGTCAGTCTTATCTTTTTTCTTCTGTATATAAAATTATTTTCTTCTGGCTAGTTTTTGGTTTTGTTTTTGGTCTAGCTGACACACAACATTACATTAGCTTCAGTGTACAACACAGTAATTCAGCTTGTCTATATATTACACTATTGCTGGCTAGTTTTAAGATTTTCTCTTTATCACTGGGTAAGCAATTTGACTATTCTATGCCTTGTTGTAATTCATCATCTTTTGTTTTTCTGCTTCGGATTTATTGAGATTCTTGGCATCTGGAAACAAATAAGCAAAACCAGAATGTAGGACATTCTAGAAAATCAATGACCAACAATCTCTTCACCAGATTATAACATTAAAAAAATTCCGTGTTTGTGTATGTGTGTGTGAGCATGCACAAGCATGCGTGCTCGTGAGCTTTAAGGGACATCACAGCAAAATGCAATGCGTAGATTCTGAATACTGATTCAAGAAACACAACAAACTAAAGACATCTGAGGTACAATCCAGGACATTTCAATATGGACTAAATGTTAGATAACAGATATTAGTTGGAATTATTTTTAATGTTGATATTATAATGACTGTGCATATATGAGAAATTTTCTCACTAGTTAAAAGTATATGCTAAAGCATTTAGTATGAATTTTGTATATAATAGAAAGTTATAAAGAAAAGCATCAGAAGGAAAAAATAAGAGTAATGAGAACGAACAAGCTTTACCAGATATTAAAACACACGATTAGCCCTCAATAACCGAAATTCGCACTATCATTTAAATTTTTCAGGTTGCTTAAGCACTAAAACAGAATGAGGGTCATTTTGAGATTAATAACATATAGTGTTAGTGTAAAGTTGAACCAAGTTATCTTGGATATCAGAAAAATGAAATTTATTCCTCATTCCATCACTGAAGAGAAAACAATATTGAAGATTATAGCTCAGATCTTACTGTGGAGGGGTGCCAAGTCCTGGCCTGCTGATGGCTATTCAGAAGTTTAGCTTTGCCTCTAATTTATAGGTGTATATTAGTGCCTCTTGCCAAGATCTAGGCAAAACTCAATCTCCCTTACCTCATAAAGCAAGTCAGATGACAGTGAGGCTTGGGCTCTGAAGTTTGACAAGGGGTATCACACTCTGGTTCCACATAATAGCAATATTAAAATCCCAAGGCAAGGTCAAACAGTCAATAGGTAGTCCAATGTTTGGGATTCCAGCCAGAAATATTTCCAACACAAAATAATTGATACTATATACAAAGTCATATATCATCGGATTATTCAACAATTTTGGAGGCACTTAAATTTCTTTCTGCTATTTAGACCCACAGACAAAAAAACTGAATTAAAACCCAGTTCCCTTCAAATATACAAATGGACCGTAGGGAGCACAAAAGACACAAAACCTTTCATATCTTTAGTCTTCAAATTCAAATAAATTGGTTTTCTAGAGGGCGCCTGGGTGGCTCAGTCGTTAAGCGTCTGCCTTCGGCTCGGGTCATGATCCCAGGGTCCTGGGATCGAGCCCTGCATCGGCTCCCTGCTCGGTGGGAAGCCTGCTTCTCCCTCTCTCCCTCCCGCTGCTTGTGTTCCTGCTCTCGCTATCTCTGTCTCTGTCAAATAAATAAATAAAAATCTTTAAAAAAAAAATTGGTTTTCTAGAAGATAACTCACAAAATCATACAGTTCTGGCTAAGGTAAAAATATGACAGCAGGGACATCATGGCTCACAGATTCTAGCAGGCATAAATAATAAATTTATTTCCAATGTTCTGATCATCCAAGGTCATTAGTTAATGGAATTCATAATGAAGAAATTTCAAAAGATATACCCATTGCACTGATGCTCTGGATTATCATGTAATCTATATATTTTAAATTTACTGTTTATAATGTTTATAGTGTTTCCTCTTACTTGATTTCAACATCTGCAAAATCAATTATTGCAACCTAGACCATTTTTTATGGCCCTCTAGACATTTGTCAAAAATCAGATTCACCATATTCATTCACAGAGCTGTTCCTCTTTCTCCTTTCTTCTAAGATCTATACAGAAATGGCATTATTTTCCTGTCACTCAAATAGAAATCCAAAAAACTAATGCAAACTTCCCTCTCTTTCACTCTTTACTCCTAATAGCGCCAAACTGGATTGCTTTTAGTTCATTTATATCTCAGTAATCTGTCCTCTCCTGTTACTCCTTTTTCCTAAGGTCAGGTTTTCATAATCCCAGAAGAACGCAGTAGTCTCCTTGCTGGTTACCTGTCTCCCTTCACAGTCCATCCTCCATACTACTGCCTTCACACTCACTCTTGTGCAATATCACCCTTGCAATATCACCCTATCATCCCACTGACTATAAGGGAAAGCTATTTAAATTTTCTCCTTGCTGTCTCATTACCCATACACCTTATATGTGATCCTAAACTCCAGGGAACAAATCCATGAGCTCCTTGAATGTCCATCACCTCCCTAATCCATCTGGCTCACAGTTATTTGTATTTATTACTCAATTCCAGTATCATCTTCCTCTTGAAGGTATTCCTAAACATTCCTTCTCTCTACTTTCTCTAGCTGGGAACTGGGAAGGGGGCCCCCTTATTGTGAGCCTATGGCATCCTGATGCTATTTCAATGCTGATGCTAAATTTTTATTGTTTCAAACATTTTTCTTCCTTCAAATGTGACCTATTCTCTAGGCAGTGTTGGTTTTATGTTTGTTTTTAAATCCATATTGCCTAACACAGGATTTGCTTTATAATAAGATTCAAAATTGTTATTGAATAAATTGAACTGGGTATGAAACTGAGAGTAAAAAGTAATTGTGATTAAAAAAGTAATTGAGATTAAAATTTACCAAAAACTGAAATGTATTCCCTGGTGTATACATTGCTTTTGTACAAGTCATATGCCAGTTACTTTGGAAAGGAAATTTTTTTATAGAAATAAACATCAAACAGGGGTGCCTGGGTGGCTGTCAGTTAAGCATCTGACTCTTGATTTTGGCTCAGATCATGATCTCAGGGTCATGGGATTGAGCCCCATATAGGGATCCCTGCTCAGCCCACAGAGTCTGCTTGTCCCTCTTCCTCCCCCTCTGCCCCTCTCCCCACTCCTGTGCAAGTTCTCTGTCTCTAATAAATAAATAAATCTTTTTTAAAAAGGAAAGAAATATACATCAAGTAGTGCCATCAAAACTTGCATATGAAAAGTAAAAATTTCAATTCATGAGCCAGATACTTAATCTATTCAATGCCAAACATGTGGATGTTTATATAATCAGCAATGATTGGTTAATCTTAATTTTTCATTTGTGTGTTCAGTATCACATAGAAACAACTTATATTTCTAACATAATCTAACATGTTTCATATACATGTTATATGAATTTTGGCCTTATGACTGCAGCCCATCTCAGACCACTTTTTAACACAGAATTTACCAACAAAGTATGCACTGAAAGTCTCTTGACATCATCTCATAATGATCTCCATGATCTCCCTCTATATTTTTTAAATGCTTTATTCATACATTTCCAAATAAAATCTCCATTGAGACATTGTGACAGATCTGAAAAGCTATCAGGATGGCCCTTTAGGATAAAAGCCAAGTCAGCAAAAAGAAAAGTACACTCTTAGGAAAAAAACATCATTATTATATTAAAACACAGAATGTTTCACATCAGTTATTTCTTGGATATTAATTCCAAGTGACAATAAGAAATATGGTCAGAAAGAGTTTTACATCAAATAAGTTTCAGAAATCCAGGATTTGGCAAAGCTAAAGTTAAATTAGCAAAGGATTTCTTCAAGCTTTTAATATGCTGAAGTATGTGTTGTAAATTTGCACGGGGCAAAGTATCGTATGTGGCATTTCCCAAATGTTTGTGATCATGAAACCCCCTTTCAAGACATATCCTGTGTGACCCATGCCAAAAGGATGCACTTTTTCAAAGAACATTCAGAACATTAACAACTGCCAACTAAATTCTACAACCACCTTCCCTGGCACCCAAATAGATTGAGGGTTTTGGCTACTAAAGCCCTGGAGCAACATGAAGGACTTATAACAGTTCTATAATGAACATTTATGGATGATGTCATATATATTATAAAAGAGCAAAAGGTCCTTGCACAGAGGGCAGATCCATAGAGAAAACTAAATCAAAACTATGTTCATATTAACCTATGACTCCTCTGAACCACACTGTGCTAGGTCTCCTATACACTGATGGTCTCAGGGCAGCAAGATTATTTTATAGGCTAATGTAAAGGTTTTTAGAAAACTAACCTAGTGACGTAGTAACATACTAGATACTTTCAGCAAAATGAGCATAATCTTAAAATATATATATAAAGAATCTTTTGAAAATGAGAAGAATTTTTAGTTTGACACTAAAGGTATTTTACTTAATCACCCATAAGACCCTTCACTATTCTTTGTCTGACATTTGCCTATGCAAATTCCAAGTTCCCTAAAAAATTTGTAGAGCATATATACTTGTCTTATTCCATGTTCCACATTCCCATGTTTCTTTCTTCCAATTTGCGGCTAACTCTAATATTTTTGTTAATACAACAGACTAGATGAGATTAAACTGTCTTTCAAGTATTTTAATTAATTGTACTTTCCCTAAAGCATTTCCTATTCATTCACACTATTTTTGAGTCTCTACAGAAAACATTATATTAATTTTTTGTAAATTATTCTTTACAAAATATTCAAGAGTAAAGCCTCTACAATCAGACAGAAGAGGGACTGGATTCTGTCCCTACCAGTAGTAATTGTTGTGACTTTGGGAAAGTTCCTCAGCTCTCTAGGCCTGTTTCCTTTTACCTATAAAAGTTTATATAATCCTAATTTATAGGACTGTTGTGAAGATTAAAGAAGATAAAGCATGGAAAGCACAGTGCCCTGCAGAGTAAATTCTCAATAAATCCTAGCTTTATAATGTTGATGATAGTGATGATGATGTACCCAAGTTAATTCAATTTTCCTAGAAGGAATATTTGACTAGACTCAGTGATTTACAAACCTTAGTGTGTATTAAAAAGTCACCTGGTGTGCTTGTACCGTGGACCCACAACCCCATGGCGCCTGACTCATGGGGACAAGTGGTGACTCTGCCAGGCGGTCCTGAGACAATAATTTGAGAAACACTGGACTATAAATTCTAATTCCATCACATATCTGCCCCATTGTGATTCTGAATGCTCCTTTTACCCTCCCATGTGTTTACATAACCCCTGTCCCTTACTCAACTTGCTTTTGCTCTCAAGGCCTGGCAGACAGGGGACCTGCAGCTTCAGAGGGGAAAGTGGAAGAGCCAGTGTCTCTAATGTCTGCCCTGGGAGCTGTAGGTTCTCTAAGCAGCACTCCTTGTCTCCCTCATTTTTTTGCATGGATTTATCTTATCTGTAATCAGAGTGGCTCTGGCTGCTTGCTAGAGAATATATTCCTTTGTGCCTGCCTTACAAAGGGAGTACAAGAAAGAAATGAACAAAAACTACTTTCCAACTGGTAACAGAACACTTGCAAATAACGTGACAGGAGAAACGCAAACCAGAAGTGAGTTAAAATAGCAGCTTTCACCTTAATTATTCAAAAGGCCAAAATTAAATTATTGATATAAATGGAAATAAAGTAGGTATAGATAAATAATTATAGTTACATATATACATTTTATAGGAATACATTTTAGAAATACATTTTAGAAAAACAGTTTATGTATGTGTTACAAAACTCCAATTGATATCACTGCCCATAATATTTAAAGAATTGTTGGAATTCTCCCCTTTTGGTTTAGGTATGCTGTACCAGTTAAAAAAAAAAAACAAAACAGCACTTCACAAATGTTCCTGGAATGAGAAAGCCAGAGTACTTTTTTCACTTTGCAAATAAACTCTTATCCTCGTTTTTCCTTTTCCTTTTTTTTTTTTTTTGAACAAACTACTTTTCCTGAAAACTACCTTTGAATTTTGATGAACTCATAGAGGATCAACTGTATTTTTCCCTCCTATGTATTCAGAAGAGGTAAAATGTAGAGTTTGACAAAATGGCTGCTCAAGCAAAGACCAGTATGTGGAGTGCAAGACCTGGTTGTTGTTACCTCCTGCAATTTGTTCTGTGAATCTCAAGTTGGGGTCCAACTGTGAAAAGAATGGCAGAAAATGCGGCCTCATTTTTAATAGTTATAAGCCAAAAGAATGCAAGGCCACCAGAGCTCACAGTCCCCATCAGTCCCCATCTCTTCATATTAGTTCTCCAGCCTGGAGGAGGCTAGATCCTAGACTGGGAAGAGACTCTAACTTTGCCAAGGGGAAAACCAAAGCATATGGGGAAAAAAGCATCTTTAAAATATACCCCCCATGAAGAATGAAGAATGATATCTTAATATTAGCATTTGTTATTATGAGTTATGATTTTTTAATGCTTTGTCTTGGAATCTGCTGTAAGTAGTTCCAGGGGATTAAATGCCTTGTACAAGAAAACACTAATTGAGCACATCTTGAAGGCCCAGTTATTTCACTGATAATTCCAAGGGTATGAGCTATCATGGCTGTACAAACATGGAACATAGGAGGCTTATCAAATAAATTTTTGGGTGGCAGAAATTATTTTTGATCAAAGCCATCTTCCAGAATGAAGTCAAATTATACAGCTGCTCCTATGGATTATGTAAAACAGTCTGGCAATGAGAGCTGGAGGATCTTTGGACTAATATTAGCTCAAATTGGGCCCATGTTTGATTCTAAAAGCTAGTTGCAGCTAAAGTTTAAGAATTTCAGTACTAATGGTGTTTTTTTTCCTAAATGAAACAGCTGTCAAGCTCTGCCCCCAGTGAATACAGACATCAAAGAAAGTAAGTCTTTCTGGTACAGTGGTTACTTTCTTCAATAGATCATCATTGTGTGGCAAAACAATGTTTCCCTATGCACTTACAAAAATCATATTTTTCACATTCACATGCTAACTTTAAATCTGTCAGATCTCAATGTTCACTGCTGAGGTGTCAAAAATGATTTCTTGGCAGAAACCCTTTCTAAGTTTATTAAATTTCAGGCACATATTCTCAGAGATTGCTCAGTATACTCACAACATCCCAGATTGTCCCTATGACTCAAATCAAAAGGTCTATATATCTAGGATCAAGCAAGAAAGTGGATTTTATGATCACAGCAGAACTCATTTTAATTAATACTTTTAAAAAGGGCTTTACTTTTATTTTACTCTGCATCTTTGCTAAATATCTTCAGACTAATCCACACTTTCAACAATAAGCAAAGCCTATTTTTACTTGTAAAAAAAAAATCTATTTCTCTAATTGACCATGTGGTTTGAGGCTTGGTCAAGGCATCTTTCAAAATGCTATCCAGGGCCCAGGCAGACTGTTGATGTGCTTAAAGAAATATTTGTAAACAAGGAAGACTACTGTACATCGTTTCTTGCAGACTTTTAAATGAATTCAGAAAACCCTGCTATATCTACTGGGCACATTTTATATAGAATATTTGAAAATCAAAGCCTTATAAACTAAGAAAAGAGCTTAATCAGGGAGGCCAGGACATTTTTCAGTCTTTTTCTTTGACTACAAGTGTTAATTCAAAATGACAGCATTCTTTCAGGAATAGACCTAAAAAGGTAGTATGCTTTCTACTCCATGTGCCAAATTTTCCTCTCAGGATATTCTTTACACTTCCATCCACCATTTTCTTGGGACAAAGTTATAAGTGAAAGCAACAGCTTATCTGATATTCCTCAGTGACCAATAGAGGTACAAATGACAGTGGGAGGCATGGGGGTTCAAGAACTAACAGCACCAAGCACATGGAGAATGCTGAAATGATGACCTCCTCAAGTGGAGTTCATATGCAGAAACTCCAGTAAGAAACAAGTGGAGATTGCCTGAATGGTTTTGGCAGCCTCTACTTGAGGGAACAGAAAGAAATTACATTTTTTTACACTTTTCCAAATTTAAATACAATAAACTTTTCTTAGATAAATCTTGACCTTCATTGGGAAGAACATCCGAGGGAGCATACAGCAATCTCAGAGACAATCCTGAATTGTGAATGCATTTCCCATACAGACATATCTGAGGTAAGGAGAAGTCAATAAATATTTATCCATCTCTAATGAAAACTTGAGGATCCACTTTACTAAGGCCATTTTTTTCTCTTCATGATGTTGGCAATTTGGATGTCATTTTGTGAGTGAGAATAAAAGAACATAAAGTCACAGAATTTTTTGAAAAAAGATAATCCCAACTCAAACCATTAGAAAATCTTTTGGAAAACTTCATAGACAACAGTTTATTTTTTAAAAATTCATCTAGAGATAAAGTTAATGCAACCATATTTTACAATGATGTCGGGTACTCTTTTTTTACCTAAAGGAAATGAATGGGTCTACACATATGTGGTTAATAATTTAGCCTGTGCAATGTCAGTAGCTGCTACCCAGTTTCTCATTGTTTTTAACACTTCATTTTGTTTTTCTTTTGTTACTGTGGAAGTCACTGACATACATAAAAGAGCTTATGTCATTGACAGCCTTAATCATTTTCCGAAGGTGCGTTATTATAATGAATTCATACTGATAATTCAACAACATATTTTTGACCAACACCCAGAATTGTATTTGATGTTTGAAGGAAAAAATAAATATTTTATAGCTGATGAAACTGAGTGAGAGATAAACTGACTTACTCAAGAAACGTGAGTAATAGAAATAGAATTAAAATGCATGTGTCTTGATTATCAGGCCTAGACAGTGATAGTCATCCAATTCAAGATGAACAAGAAATTTTTTAAGTATAAAAGAATTTGATATCTGCCAAGCAATTATTCTGTTGCAGAAGTATGTCATAAATTTCTATCTGTACTTCAAGATTCTGTCTGCTAAAATGGCTCTAAAAGACTGTATGAGCTATATTATAAATTATTTGAAATATCACAAACAAAATGTTTAAAAAATAGAAATATGTACATAAAAATATAAACATTTATTAAGTAATGGTAAATGGTGGGTTTATTTCTTGATGAATGCATCTGCAAAAATAATGAACTTTGTTTTAACTGTCTTGATCATTCCAAGTTTTCTCCCAGATCGATCCTGCATCTTATATGCTACCTATCTAGGTTATTAAGCAGCACTCACTGGGTGATCTAAGCAAATTCATTTTATCTTACATGTCCTAGCACCCCAAACCATAAAAATAAAGGGCTACACTATAGAATTTCTGAAAGCCCTTTAGTTTCATATAAATGCAAATATGTCAATCAGTGGACTAAGTACTTTATAAGCATTATCTCATGTAATCCACACAAGAATTCCATGATGTAGGACCAGACCTTATCTACTTTTTATCTAATGGAAAACTAAGGCCTAGAGAGGCGTAACAATTAAGTCACAGCTAAATAAAAGTGAAAGCTGGACATCAAATTCAGATCACCTGACCCCAGAGCCCATGCTCTTATTCATTACACTTCACCATTACTATTGTAAAGATTAGGGTCCTAAAATAGGAAAAACACATATCTTAGTATAATAGCCATATAAATAATAGCTATGACATAATAGACTAATGCCTTAGTACTAGAAGTACAGTCTTCAGACCAGCAACATCAGCATTACATGGGTGCTTGCTAGAAATGCAGTATCCAGGCTCTACCCCAGATCTACTATTAGATTCTGCATTTTAACAAGATGTATACATGATTCACATGCACATTAAAGTTTGGAAAGTGCTGTCCCAAAGAACATTCAAGAAAGAACACAGACATGCAGGAAGAAAATGGCCATATTTTACCTGATTTTAAGAAATAAACAAGGTTATTCTTTAAAAAAATTTTTTTCTTAGGCCTTCAACCTAATTATATACTAAGTAAACAATAAAACTGCCAAATGTGTGTACAAATAAAATGAAAGCAGTCTTCAAAACTCAAAGCATACAATCAGGACTACTGTCAAATTAGACTATTCATCTTAGTTCCTGGGACTTATTGTTATCTTTAAGCTGTATGTGCTATTCAAATCACTGAAAATGCAGCCAATTTTTTATAAATTTCTATCCCTGTTCATACAGTGTCCAGTATAGAAAAAGTTGAAAGTAAAAGCAATAACTGTCAATAAATATATTTTTTGTTACTACCACTTAGGTAGTATTCTTCCCTTCCCATATTCAAATATTACAGTTCCTAAGAACATAAAAAGGAATATGTCTTTAAGTATAGAAAGTCTGGAATATTTATTAGTTTCTTTTTCATATGCCATGAAAAATCTAGCCAGAGAAACTATATAGATGTTTCTAAATGTTGTAATGTTTAGAAACAGACTCATAAATACAGAGGAAAAAAACTGGTGGTTGCCTAACTGGTAGGGAAATGGGCAAAATAAGTGAAGGGGATTAATAGGTACAAACTTCCAGTTATAAAATAAATGAGTCATGGAGATGTAAAGTAGATCATATACAGGATTATAGTTAATAATATTGTCGTAACTTTGCATAGTGACAAATGGTAACTAGACTTACCATTTATTTCATTTATTTCATTCACTATGTTGTACACTTTAAACTAATATGATATTGTATGTCAACTATACTTCAATAAAAAAACTTTGCAATGTTTAGTAGTAGTACTATAGTATTAGTCTAATGAAACACCGATTAAAATAGCCATATTTATTTTATATTAATTCAAACATCTAGAAGCCAAGTACATTTTTATATCATTATCTGGAAAAAGGTCAACCAGATGCAATAAAAATAAAGTGTCTCAGGTAAGTCATTCACCTGCCAGTTCATCCATTTCTCCTTCCTTTGAGAGTAACTGACTTAACTTAAACTGATTCTTAAGAAATTTAGAGCTCGTTGCATCTTAGACATGTTTTGGTTTGTATTTTTAAGGAAATCTCCCTAGTTCTCATGCTGCTGGATTTCAACTGACTAGCAAAAGTACATTTTTCAGTCAGCTTCAATGCTGCAATTCTCCCTGATCAATACTCCTCAAGATGGTTTATTTGTGCCCTTGGCTGTTAAAACTCACTCTTTTAATAGGAATCAACCCTGCAAAATACAGTTCTTCTTAGTTAAGGTAACATAATTTTTTGTTCTTGGCATAAATAATACACTTCACATTCTTAAAGGTCAGTGAAGAAAATAATCAGACCAAAATGCCAAAAACAGACCCCTTATCCTTTCTTTCCTTATTATCAGAGTAGGGTATTTACATGACAATGGAATCATGTGAGATAATATAATGAATAGAGAAGTAGCTCATATGATTTCATCACCTGTTATAAATATATGAGTCTGCTGTGATTCTTGGCCAAGATAAGAAACCTGAACAATCAGAAGAAGCATTAATTTATGACTAAATCATTGTTCTCATAATATATCAAACTATTACTAAGATTTATCTGTGTCCCAAATACAGGTTCTTCTCAATTAGTTTAAAATGTCACAAACCATAAAAATTAGTTTGATTTGCACTACAGTTATTGATTCCGTATGAAGGTACTTCTCTAATCATTGGCTATATGCACAATGTACGTATTTTCCATCCAGTCTGAAAGCAGAATGTAGGTCTGGGGCATATCTGGGGAACATAAAGATCAGACTAGGGATTAATTTAGGCAGCAGGTTAACTCATTAATTCATGAAGGTTAATGAAAGTTAGGATGGAAAATTGTTCAAGGTAAAAATGATTTTACATATCAATTTTGCTCTAGAAAACAGTAATGTCAAGGTAGTTACAATCAGGAGGACAATACTTAAGACCAATATTGGTTCAAGAATAGGGATATTGGCCCTTTGGCGCAGAAAGGTCAGTAGTAGAATATCAGAACCATGGATAGCTCCCTTGAGAGCATTGTAACAAAGACTACTAATGAGGCATCCAATTTTCAAAGATCAAGGCCTAATTTGTTGGGTATTCCCTGTGAGAGAAGGTTCTGGCTTACAAAAGTTCATCCTCCTTATAGTTCAACTATTGGCACTGAAGCCTTTATAGTCCCTACATCAGAGAGGAGATTCCTTTTATATAGCCTGACTGGACTCTCCATGAACATGTCCAAATGCTCAAGGGGCTCACAAGATTACCATGCAGTCTCTCAGCCTTTTTGTTTCCAGGTAATTCAGAATCCTTATATCTACTGGACAGTGTACCAATATCTGGTTCAGTCACCGGTATCACACTGTGACTCATAATAAGTAGTGCAATGTAAACATAATACCTTGGAGTTAGCTAGAATGAAGAATTTTTCAAATCAAGTTATAAACATAATTCTCATTTCAATCCCCTGTAAGGAAGTTAAGAGAAATGGTTTTATGCTTATTTTACACATGCAAAACAAGCATGCTGGGAAGTTCAATGACTTACCCAAATCACAAGCCAGTGAAAACAGAGTCAAAATCAAAAACCGGACTTTTCCTCTTCTAAACCCACTATATTGTATAAATTTGGTTTAAATGAATATAACATGGTGAATATTTAAATTTCTCAAAAAATATATTTATCATTAGTGTCATTGTGGAACTATAAAGTTTATAGGTTTCTAAGATTTTTTCCTTCTCTTCAGGGTAAATACCTTAAAATATCTTCTGTCCAATGGCACCTCAGTTTAGTTCCTTTCCCAAACCTCTCCAGCAGCCCAAATTCAAAGGGTACTTGGAGCAGAAAAAATTATTCCAAATGTATGCATCAAATAAAAGAAAGTGACACCCCCATTTCTACCCCCAGAGACACATTTTGATCTTTTTCTTTAGGTGGAATCATTGCTTGAAAATGCCTGCCTTTATCTTAAGACCAGGTTTCCTAGTCTGCCAAATGGATACTTTTCTCAATGAAATGTAAACAGACGCAATGTGATATCGATTCCTATCCAAAGTAGTTAAGAATTGGGCAGATTTTTTACCATTTTCTTTTTCCATCTGCTGGATGGGGAGGACTCAAAGCTCCTTGAAGAGGGTAGATCTATGAAACATAGGGGTTTATGTTCCTTAATTACATTACAGAAGGCCATCTGACCAGGAATATCTGCACACAACTATAAAGTAAGCAAAAACTATGTCAAGCAACCAAGATTTAAGAAGAGTAGCTAGCATACGATATTTAATGCAGATTCTACAATTCTTCTTTTAGTACAGTGGTTCTCAACAAGGGAAATTTTGTCCCCTAAGAGACATTTGGTAAGGTTGAGAGACATTTTTTGGTTGTCGTAACAGGTGGAGGGCAGTTGTGTTACTGTAATCTGGTAAATAAAAATCAGAGATATTGCTAAACAGTTTATAATGCAAAAGACAGTTCAGCTCAGTCTCTACTCCCCCAGAAAGAATAAATCCACCCCAAATTTCAACAGTGCCACTTTTGAGAAGTCCATTTTTGTATAAAGAAGAAATGGCAGAACAGGGAGTGTGGGAGGATATACTAGAGAGAAGGATAAGAAAATGTCCATAAACAAGCACATTAAATATTGATGTTTTTGAATTGGTTTCATCTTATCTGTGAAATGGTGAGGTGGCCAATATTAAACCTAAGATCAGAAGTAGCATGTTCTCCTTAGGGATGTGTGTTCCTTCTCTTTTTGCCAATGAATTTTACCAACTCAACCCCCATGTCATCATCCTCTCCTTTCACCATGAGGATCAGATTTGAGCCTAAGAGCACTGATGCTTACAAGCAAGCCAGCCAATTCCAAAGCTCTTTTTACTGTTTGTCATGCACTTCCCTTCTGAGGACTAATCTGTCTTAGAAGCCCAAAGAAACCTTGTATCTACAAAACAGTGTAAAAATAGGACAATATTAGGTCGTATTTGGTAAGTAGATTACTTTAACAAACATTTTTTGTTCACTGACATCAAGTGTGTTATGGTTTCGGCATTTGAGAGCATGGGAAACGCAGACAAAAATCTGCAGGACTTCATATGTAACTGTGAGGTTTGTTTTCCTAAACTCATACCGCCCCTTTTAAAACACTTTTAATGAAAAAGTGATCATATTCATTACTTTTCTGTATCCATCTATTTATATTTCCTTTGCTTAAAGTATCATGATTGAATAGAAACTTCAAAGTGACAAATGGGCTTAAAAGCCTGAAGTAAATAGCTAAAATTTTATCAAAAATGAAGATCACTTCTCTTTGACAATATGGAGACTGCCCACACTGTCCTAGAGTTATTTTGTGACATTATACATCAAACTGAGAGAAAGAAATATTAAGTACCTTGACAGGAAGGTCTCTTAAAGGCATGATAGAGAAATAATATAATAGAGACTTCAAGATCTTTAATTCATTCCAAATAAATGTTCTAGACAAACAGAGATAGGTTTTTTCCAGGATGCATTATCTTCAAAGTGTGGCCCTTTAAAAAGTACTAAATTAAGCAATCTGGATAAATCACAGAGGTAAATTGAACAAACAAACAAGAAATGATTTTCTCCCTTTATTCTCACCCATAAATAATACACTCAGGTCAGAAATAATTTCAATAGGGAATAATTACATGCTAATAGTGTATTTTCAATTGGATACAAAATGATCATTGTATACTTTCTGAACACTTATAGTAATATAACAAGTAGTAACTGTTTTCTGGAACACAGAAACCTAACTTCTTGTACTTTTGAAGCATCCAGGACTTGATGCCTTTTTTTGGTGATTTTGGAGGCAAAAGCCTGAGGGCTAAATTTGAAAGTAATGAGTGATGAGAAGCATAATATGCCAATAATTGAGAAAGCTCTGGATGTGGGCAGACATTTTTCTCACTCTATGGGAATTATGTAATCACTGGTTTGGGACTAGCAAGTAGCCTGTGGCATAAAAATGAGAGGTGACACCTACAAATCAGAACAATAACAATTATACTAGGTTGTTAGGGAGGCTGGAGGAGACAAGCATGTTAGAGAGGGATCTGCAAATAAATTAATACATTGCTCAGGAATCCAGTATTAACTTGAAGCTACAAGTCTTTCAGCTGCAAATGGAATTTCATCTCAGTTACTGGGGAAAATGATGCCATTTCTCAGACTTGCTATTTCTAGTTTAAGTACTGCAGTGAGACCATTATAACAACAAAATCTCTGTCAGAACCAAAACACAATGGATCCAAACAAAGGAGCAATATAGGCTTACTTCCTAGCTAAAGGAATAAAAGTTATCTCTCCAAAGAATATAGTGCTTTGACTATGAACAAGTAGCCTCATGTTCTATTGCTTTATCAATGGCACTGCCTGTTCTCTTTCTCATCCTCAAACGGATATTACACATTGACAACAGAGAGATAGTTGGTAGGAGACAGACAGCTAGACAGATAAAATGGATAGGTAAATAAAATATTTTTGGATGCTCAATATATGTATATAATTACATAATAAGTGCTTATGTAGTATAAATCTTCAAATCTTAAGACATTTCCTTGCAGTCACAAAAACCAATAAACTAAAATATGGTCCTAATATTAAATTTCAGTTAACTCATTAATTTATTATATACTATGTTCAAGAGACCATTCATGATATTGGGAATCCAAAGAAGCATAAGACATGGTCTCAAGGAGTTCATGGTTTAATCGGTAATACAAACCACTGTAGAACAATATGATAAATACAATATGATAAATACACAATACATATGTGCTAGGAAATTAACAGTAACACAGTAGAGAAAATGATTAATTCTGCTTGAGTAGATCAAACTTTAGAGAACACACTTAACTAGGATTTGAAGAATGATCAGGAGTTCCCCACCCAGATAAGAAAAAAAATAAGAAGTAGATATATATGTCTGGGGTATGTAGTGTATTGGCTTAGTATTTCTAGGAACAAAGCTTAAGGCAAAAATTTATATGTTAATACTTTAACGGTGAGAGAAATCCCAGGGAAGCAGGAGGGAAGAAAATGGAGAATGAGGTATTAAAGGAAAGAGAATAAATAGGAAAGAAGTATTACGGAACTGGTCACTGCTTGAAATCCAGCACAACTGATTTTGCTTGACCTAGGAGATCTATCTACCAAGAGGGCATATTTAGCACTGCATTTTAATAGAGTCTGTCTACATGAAAACAGATTAAGAATATATGCACCATCTCCTAATTCTCATCAGTCAAAAGTTTAACTTCAGGGTTGCACATGCAGAGGTGCTACAGCATCTCATATATCAATGGAAACCAGGACACCCCAGGAAAGAGGCAAGAGATTCAGAGTACAGGCATGAGACAAGGTGCTACTATGTGAAGCTAGTCATCACAGTATGTGAGGTAAAAAGAAGCGATGGACTAGGGGCAAGTGAGGTCAAAAGCAGTTGAAATGACACTTAGAAGGTGTTTTAAAGGACTCATTCTTTGCATCATTCACATCCACTCATGCCTTTCCATTTTACCCAGTTCCCATGCAGCAAAATGACCCTCCATTTTTGTGAGAATAAGATGCCCTCACTATTCCAAAGGAGGAAGTAAAAGTCTCAAAAACACAGTATCTGAAAACACTTTAGGCAAGGGAGTTAATGAAACAAACTATGGTAATCATTGTTGCAACAGGTCCACCATAAGCCTCTATAACTGGAAGACCATGGTGCTGTTTCAGATATATTGTGTCAATGTCAGTTCAGACTCCTCATTTAAAAGTTTCTCAGGGCACCATCACCCTGGCAAAAACACAGATCTTCTTTGGAACAAAACAATGGACTATTTACCATATATATTTGTGGTGATGTTGAGGACTTAGGTTCCCCTTCAATCAATGGACCCTGGGTCTGTAAGAGAATTTAGATCTGGAAATTGGCAGGACATAATTTTCCATTTCAGGGACTGATATCATTTTCTTTATTCCTACAAAACAAGATATGCTATAATCTACTGTCAATCTTTCTCACACCTATGACTATCATGATCTCTTAGCCTTTATAATGGATCTCTATGGTCTGGGCATCCTGACTGCCATTCTGGCCTTCAATGCCAATCACGTCTATTACATTCACCTGATAAGTGTGTGCTGTCACCTAGCCTTGCATTTCTGGAATTCATCAGCCCCATTTCTTTAAGGAATCTAGCTCAAAAACAAAAAAATAAATAAATAAATAAAGGAAATCTAGTTTCACGAGAGCATTTCCCACCATTCTGGCCTACAGATTATAACCACACCCAACCTTCTCAAAAACTGTCTCCCTTCCCCACCACCGACCAGTGTATTTCCTAATATCTTAGAGGGGGGAAGTGTGTCCTGTAGGAAGTTCTGGAAAGCCTATGAGATAGTGGCTACTCCGGTCTTTCCAAGTAACTCCACTCTGACTTTCTCTGTTCACTTCTCTGAATCATCTGAATCTCCCTCAGCAACATACCTAATTTATTTTAGATAATCATCAGGCTTAAGCCTCAAAGAGTCATCACAGCAAAACACTAAGGCCACCTTCTTGCCAGGACATTTAAATATGAATCAGAGGGAAGAACCACCATGTAAATAAATTGTATTTTCCAGTCTAACATCCTCAAGAATTACTTCTACACCTATTCTCTATGGTTCTGGCCAACAGACATGGCTTGAACGTGCAGTTCCTTTGATTGATATGATAGTTTCTCAAAGAGCAGCGAGCGAACTTATTTCTCTTCTGAGCCCCTACAGAGAAACTTGTCCCACATCAGGCTCCATGCTCACTCTCTCTCTGCCCCTGCCCCCTGCTCATGTGCTCGCTCACTCTCTCTCTCAAATAAATAAATAAAATCTTAAAAAAAAAAGAAAAAAGAAAAAGAAATCAAACTAATAAACAGTTACAGTAAAATATATTCCATTCTCTTGCCCTGATAAATATATGTCCAATACCCATCTAATCCATGTATAAGTTTAAAATTATTGAACTTCTCACTCTGCCAGAAATGGTAGCAGGAGAGACCTAGCCTCTAAAACCTTGCCTGCTTCATTCTCTTCACAGTCATAGCTCTGTTCCACAGAGTAAGAGCCCTAGCATGCATGCATGCATACAGAAATCTCAGCTTGTTAGCCAAGTTCCATCCACAACACCCATAAACAGCTGCTCCTCAATCACTGGAGTTGTTCATACCATCTATCCTAAAGGGGACATACTCAGTAAAGAGACCCATCCAGACCCTGAACTGGGGAAGCAAATTCCAGGGTTCCAGTTAATAAAAGAATGGCCAAGAAAGGGAAATATAAGCCATGGAGAGGAGCATGGCTAGAGGAAATCCAGAACAGTGGCCTCAAGAGCATAGAGACCAAGGCAGAAAGCCTCTCTTGCTTGGACCTAAGGACATTATTGTTTGAAAGCAAAATCATTATTTATATAATTTTGTACCCATGGATGCAGAACAAGGTGATTTAGCACTCCAATATGTATTTTTTAAAAAGCATAATGATAAGATAATAACCATAAGAATATTAGAATACAGGAAAAAATAGAGACTGAGTACAGATTTGAACTCTAACACAGGTGTTTATGTTATTCTGATTCTTTTGCTAAATTAATTTGGGCCACAGCAAGCCTTCCCAATTTCTAAGGCCCTTTTGGTTCTAAAATTCCACAGCTTATTTCTACTTATCTCCACCACTAAAAAAGCAACTCAAAAGTAATATTGTATATATCCTTATCTTTTCATATAAAAGGTGATAATAACATAAAGCCCACAAAAATAGATACCAAATTCATAACCATATGTGTTTATTGGGTTTGGATAGTTATGTTTCCTAAAGAAGTGTCAGGTTCAACCTGAAATTATACATTGAAAGATCTTCAATAAAGTCATGCCAGATGAGAATGAACAAAAGGTAACTAAATAAATATCACTTGTTAAAAGAAAAAACAACTATAAATTTTATCCTAGCCAGAAACTAAAGCATCAAATTTATTAAGAATTTAGAGGCCCCCAGTAAAACTAGCATAGGGAACAAAAAGGCTAGAAACCATGATGATGAATCTGCACAGTGTGGACCACAAAAGCACTCTAGGACATGTCCTATTAATAAAATGGTTATCCTTCCATGTGCTAGTCTTGTGAAAGGCCATTCCCACTAATTACAGAGATCCCAGAACTGTAGGACAAGGCAGACATTCCTAGCATATATTCAGTATGCTAAACAGAGCTAAAGTCATACAGTCAGTATGCTAATAGCTAAAGTCTCAATTTAAATTTTTGTTTTGGACAGACTAGAATTGCTGATTTTGTATTTTGCTGTGTAAAAACACCTTTAAAAGCTCTTTCTTTTAACTTTATCATCATCTCATAAGGGATAGGTCATTCAGCATCCAATATTTAAGAAGGATACAACTGCAGAATAAAGTTCAGTCCTTTAATAAATTTGGCTTGAGGAAATTTCCTTCATTTAAACATTAGTATTTGGAAACATTTTTTAGCACCCTACAAGGGAATTATGTTTAAAAAGCATTTCCAGGGGCGCCTGGCTGGCTCAGTTGGTTAAGCGACTGCCTTCGGCTCAGGTCATGATCCTGGAGTCCCGGGATCGAGTCCCGCATCGGGCTCCCTGCTTGGCGGGGAGTCTGCTTCTCCCTCTGACCCTCCTCCCTCTCATGCTCTCTGTCTCTCATTCTCTCTCTCTCAAATAAATAAAATCTTTAAAAAAAAAAAAAGCATTTCCATAGATGTTATTATTTTTTTTAGAGACTGATATACTCTCCAGTCTAGTCTTTTCAAATATTTTCATGAGGGCTTAAGATGCCTACCAATTTAAACTGCAAACTAAAATTCCTATATTTCCATGACTGACCTCATAGCTGGGAGAAAGCAGGACAAACAATGTGTTCAACAGCCTTGCCAATGACATAAGTGACTTAAAGCTTCTAAATCTTTTAAAACGTATTTCTTTTTTTTAAAGATTTTATTTATTTATGAGAGAGAGACAGCACGCACACAGAGGGAAAGGGAGAGGGAGAAGCAGACTCCCCACCAAGTAGGGAGCCTGATGTGGGGCTCATTCCAGGACCACAGGATTGACCTGAGGCAAAGGCAGACCCTCAACCAAATGAGCCACCTGGGTGCCCCTAAAATGTATTTCTAAATATTAAAATAATGATTTCTAAATGATGCCTTAAACCAAAGACTGACTCAGGAACAAACCTAATGTCTTATCAAAAATAACAGAAACTTTTATCCTACCAGCAGTATACAAGGAAGGGTTCCAATTTTTCCACATACTCTCCAACATTTGTCATCCTTATTTGTTTCTTTATTGGATAGTAGCCATCCTAATAGTTTTCTTTATTTTTAAGATTTATTTATTTGAGAGAGAAAGAGAGAGAGAACATGAGCGGGGGGTTGGAGGGGAGCAGAGGGAGAGGGAAAGCAGACTCCCCACTAAGCAGGAAGCCCAACACGGGGCTCGGGCTTGATCTCAGGACCCCAAGATCAAGACCTGAGGCAAAGGCAGACACTTAACTGACTGAGCAACCCAGGGGCCTCCATCCTAATAGTTGTAAGGTGATATTACATTGTAGTTTTGATTTATATTTTCCTGATAATTAGTGATTTTGAACATATTCATATACTTGTTGGTCAAGAGAAATGTCTGTTTATATCTGTTGCCCACTTTTTAATCAGGTTTTTTTTTTTTTTTTTTTGTAAGGATTTTTGTTTTGGTTTAGTTTTGGGTATTTTTTTTTTCCGGTTTAGAAAATAAAGTTTGTTGGGATCTTGAACACTGGGTATTTTTTTTTATTGTTTTCTTTTGTTTTGTTTGCTATTAACTTTTATAAGTTCCTTCTATGTTTTGGAAATTAACTCCTTATCAGAGATATGGTTTGTAAGTATTTCTCCCATTCCATATGGTACCTTTGAAGTCTAATGATTGTTTAATTTGCTGTACAGAAACTTGTTTTTTGTTTGATGTAGTTCCACTTGCCTATTTTTGCTTTTGGTGTTATCCCCAAGAAAATCATTACCAAGACCATCATCAAGAAGCTTTTCCCCTAGACAAGCTGGTGCAGCCACTCTGGAAAACAGTATGGAGGTTCCTCAAAAAGTTGAAAATAGAGCTACCATACGACCCAGCAATTGCACTACTGGGTATTTACCCCAAAGATACAAATGGAGGGATCCGAAGGGGTATGTGCACCCCGATGTTTATAGCAGCAATGTCCACAATAGCCAAATATGGAAAGAGCCAAGATGTCCAGCAACAGATGAAAGGATAAAGAAGATGTGATATATACACACACACACACACACACACACACACACACACACATATGTGATGGAATATTATGCAGCCATCAAAAAGAATGAAATCTTGCCATTTATAACAACATGGATGGCACTGGAGGGTATTATGCTGAGCAAAATAGGTCAATCAAAGAAAGACATGTATCATATGACCTCACTGATATGAGGAATTCTTAATCTCAGGAAACAAACTGAGGGTTGCTGGAGTGGGGGGTGGGAGGGATGGGGTGGCTGGGTGATAGACACTGGGAAGGGTATGTGCTAGGGTAAGCACTGTGAATTGTGTAAGACTGTTGAATCACAGACCTGTACCTCTGAAACAAATAATACATTATATGTTAAAAAAAAAAAAAAAAGAAGAAGAAGATAGCAGGAAGGGAAAAATGAAGGGGGGGAAACGGAGGGGGAGACGAACCATGAGAGACTATGGACTCTGAGAAACAAACTGAGGGTTCTAGAGGGGAGGGGTGTGGGGGGATGGGTTAGCCTGGTGATGGGTATTAAAGAGGGCACGTACTGAATGGAGCACTGGGTGTTACATGCAAACAATGAATCATGGAACACTACATCAAAAACTAATGATGTAATGTATGGTGATTAACATAACATAATAAAAAAAATAATAAAAAAATAAGACACCCCCCCCCCAAAAAAAAGCAGCAGCAGCAGCTTTTCCCCTATTTTATCTTGTAGGAGTTTTATAGTTTTAGGTCTTACATTTATCTCTAGTCCATTTTGAGGTATTTTTTGTGTATGGTATAAGACTTTGTTTTGTTTTGATTTTTGGGTTTCGGGGTGGGTTTTTTGTTTTTTTGTTTTGTTTTGCTTTTGGGTTTTTTTGCATATAGATATGCAGTATTCCCAACACTGTTTCTTAAATTTCCCCATTGTGGGGGTGCCTAGGTGGCTCAGTCAGTTAAGCGTCTGTCTTTGGCTCAGGTCATGATCTTGGGATCGAGTCCTGCATCAGGCTCCCTGCTCAGCGGGGAGCCTGCTTCTCCCTCTGCCTCTGCCTCGCCCTCGTGCACACTCTCTCTCTCACTCTCTCTCAAATATATAAATAAAATCTTTAAAAAAAAATTTCCCCACTGTGTATTGCACTCTTGACAAAAATCAACTGACCATGTGGGTTTATTTCTGGGCTATCTAGTTTACTCCATTGTACTACATGACTGTATTTATGTGCATACTACACTGTTTTAATTACAGCAGCTTTGTAATATATTTCGAAATCAGGAAGTATGAAGCCTCCAAGTTTGTTCTTTTTCAAGATCATTTGGGCTATTCTGTATCTTCTGTGGTTGGTCCCTATGAATTTTAGGATTGTTTTTTTCTATTTCTACAAAAAATGCCATTGGGATTTTGATGGGGATAACAATGAATCTGTAGATTGCTTTGGGTAGTCTGGACATTTTAACAGATGAAGTCCTCCAATCCATGAACATAGGATGTCTTTCTATTTATTTGTGTCTCTTTTCATCTCTTTCATCAAAGATGAAAGTTTTCAGTGTACACATCTTTTACCTTCCTGGTTAAGTTTATTCTTAAATATTTTATTCTGTTTGATGCTACTGTAAATGGAATTTTTTTTCTCAATTTTCTTTTCAGATGTTAGTGTATAGAAACACAACTGATTTGTATATTGATTTTATATCCTGCAACTTTACTTAATTTGCAGATTAGTCCTAAAAGGAATGTAAAATGGTGTAGCAGCTATGGAAAATAGTATGGGGGTCCATAAATACTGAAAATAGTACTACCATATGATCCAGCAATCCCACTCCCGGGTATAAATCCAAAATAGTTGAAATCAGGATCTCGAAGAGATATCTGCACTGCCATGTTCACTGCAGCATGATTCACAACAGCCAAGAAGTGGAAACAACCCAACTGTCCATTGACAGATGAATGAATTTTAAAATGTGGTACATACACACAGTGGAATAACATTCGGCTTTAAAAAAAGAAGGAAATTCTGCCATTTGCAACAATGTGGATAAACCTTGAGGGCATTATGCTAAGTTAAATAAGCCAGTCACAGAAGGACAGACACTGCATAATTCATTTATATGAAGTATCTAATAGAACAGTGGTTGCCAGGGATGGCAGGTAAGGGAAATGGGGAGGTATTTTTCAATGGAAAAGTTTCAGTTATCCTAGATAAATGAGTTCTAGATATCTGCTGACAAAATCATGTCTATAGCTACTAATATAGTATTATGTACTTTAAAATTTGTTAAAAGGGAAGGTTTCATATAAAATGTTCTTTTTTTAAAAGATGTATTTATTTATTTGAGACAGAGCAAGAGAGACAGAGAGAGAACATGCAGAAAGGGAGAAGCAGACTCCCCACCGAGCAGAGAGCCCTACCCAGGGCTCAATCCCAGGACCCTGAGATCATCACCTGAGCGGAAGGCAGATGCTTAACCAACTGAGCCACCCAGGTGCCCTTCATATTAAATGTTCGTAACATCAAAAACATGGGGGAGGGGAAATGAAGGGACACAAGGAAACTTTAGAAAGTGTTGGATATGTCTATTCCCTGACTGTCATGATAATATTATGGGTGTTTGCAAATATGCAGTCATTAAACTATACACATTAAAGGTGCCGTTTTTGTATATCAATTATACCTCAATAAAGCTATTTAAAAAAAAAAAAAGACACCAGAGACTAAGATCTATGGAGGATCTTATTTTCTAGGTTCTTACTTTTTACTCTCCTCTAAGTCTCACTTTCTAAGTATCCTCTTCTTTCTTGAAATCCACCCCAGATACTACATGTCAAATTTGATGTCCTTGGTTGACCATATGATTCACACTCTCCACCAAGTGCTACATTGAGGCTACTTTGTTTACCAGCCAACCCTCCCCCAAGTATCACTTCTACTTCATTTGAACCAAAAAGATAGAAAGAGCTTCAACAACTACTTGGATTGATATCTGAATTTCCAATTTTTGCTTTACATGATTTCCTTTAATGATTATCCATACAAAGTTTTCACTGCCCATTTGTATTTTCAGTTAATTACAAAACACTGCCCAATTTTACTATTTCTTTCCAGATGATGTTTTCAAATTAAGGTTCCACTAATTTAGCAAGGACTATTGTTAAATATACTCTCATCCTCTGTTTAATTTTTAAAAAATTTTTCAAGGCATTTTTAATTAATTTAAGATTGTTTTCTGTTTGATATGATCAGTTCTAAACATGAATGGAAAGGTGAAGGTTCTGGTGGGGTGAGACAAAGTGAAAATGAGTTAGGTTAGGAGAAGCAGCAAACAAGGAATTGCCCGAATGACAGGAACAAACAGTTAAAGCCGTTGCAAAATTTCTAGAAAGAACTGATGCAAACACAATAACTACCAATTCCAACCTGGTAATAAACATATTGTCTACTGATATTTTCCTTTAATATTTATAAAAAAAATATATACTCCTTACATATCACCATATTTTGCATATGTTAAGTTTACTGAAACTTTTCCTTCTTCCCAAGATGACCATGATTTTTAAATATTTTATAGGAGATATGAAATATTAAGCTGCATCTTCTGACATTAGTCTTTGCCAAGGGAGATAACTTCTATAGAATTTAATTTTAAATGCATATTTGCAACGTTTCAATTTATAATTTGATTTTCTTTCTGCAGGTCCAGCACTATGGAGCAATGGACTGTTGATGATGAGGATATCCGAAAACAATACAAATTTAATTAAGCATCGTGCTCAAGAAGTATGGCAAAAATGACTTTGGAACTTCAAAGTCTCTATGAGAAAATAAAAGGAGAGTTCAACTTACATCTACAGAAACAGGTTTAATTAGCTAGTTTGTGAAAGTATAGATCACACATTTAATTACACATGTTCACTGACAGCAGAGATTTTAGCAATCAAACAACCAGAACTCAAAAGCAATAACTGAAATAACTGAAACTACCTCAATCACCACATAATTACCCAACACTGGAAGGAATGCCACAAGACTGAAGGTCCCAGTTTTAAAATTAATTTAGTTTTCTTACTGTTAAGAAGTTATTTTTTTCTTTTTTAGGGAATATTTATTGAATGTATGTGAAGAATGTTAACTTATAAGAATGCAAAGAGGATACTTCATTCATTTATCCAATTGACAAATACCGATTGATTACTGAGTAGATGCAAGGCATTTGCATTTTTTATTGTTGCATAACAAATTATCATAAATTTGGCAGGCTTAATACACACACACTTATTATCTCACAATTTCTTTAGATCAGGAATCCCAGCATGGGTCCTCTGCTTCACACGGTTGCAATCAAGATATAGTGCTGGGGTCTCATCTGAAGCTTGACTGGGGAAGGATCTGTTTGCAAGCTCATGTGGTTATCAACAGGAGTAAAATCCTTAAACTGTCCGATGAAGGCCTTAGCAATGTGTTGGCTATCAGTCAGAGATCACCCTTATTTCCTTGTCACATGGGTCTATCCATATGGCAACGTGCTTCATCAAAACCAGCAAGGGAGTCAATAGTCAAAGCCTGCCAGCAAGATGGAAGTTATAACCTTCTATAATATAGTCATAGAAACAACATCATATCACCTTTACAATATTCTATTGGTTAGAAGCAAGTCACAGGTCCTATTTACAATCATGGTGAGTGGATCAAAATACTATGAAGCAGGACAGCCCTCTTAGGGTCTGTCTATGACAGCACTGTTTCAGGTGCTGGAAAAGAGTATTGAATAAGAAAGCCAAGATACCTATTCTTATGGCAAATAAAAAATATGACAAAAAATGCAAGTAACACATTAGTAGCCTTTTTCTTATCCTTATCACTTTGGGTTGATAATAATTTTATGTACATAGTGACTTTGCTGTCTGTGTTTATATGATGAACTGAAAGCGATGAGAAAATTAACTATGAGATTATTAAAGTTATGCAAACATGAAGTAATGAGTTTCCATTTTGGCCTGGGATCAGTGGAATGAAAAGGAACCTGCAAATGTAGAAGATACTGGTGAGTGGCTGCCCTTAGAAAAGGGGAGTAAAAGAGAAGAAGGCAATAAGGGTGGATTCAAAGCTTTCAGCCTTAGCAATTGGGAGAATAATGATGTTTCTATAAACATACCCTAAAAGGAAACTTATTCGGAAAGAAAAATAATGAATTCATTTTAGACATAATAGATTGAAGGTAAAATAAAAACTTCAGGTGCAAATGTTCTGCAAAAAGTGAGAGAGGCAGAACTAAGTTTCAGAGAGATCAGAAATAGAAAACTGCCCTCCAAAAATAGTTACGCTTTGTCTGAATGGAAAAATCCATCCCATCAAACTTTAAGAGTACGTAATGGGAATGATATTTCTTTAAAAAGGAATAATATATTTTGGTGTTAGAAGAATCTTCAAGAATTATCTTGGTTTTATCTGCTTCAAATCTGAAACATGAAAAACCTGAGATCTTGAGACCTCTTTTTATACCCTGTATCTTTCCAGCTCTGTGCCTTTATCACTGACAGCCCTCCTGGCACACATTCTTCTCCCTTTACCCTGCCTAAATACTGAGCAGGGGTTCAACACTTTAGTACTAGCTCTGGTACTAATTAGTCGTCACAAAACATAGGCAAGTTGCTTTACTCCTCTGAGTCACACATCCTTTCTACAAATGGGAATCATAACATGCGTGCTACCAAATTTACTGAGTTTTCATTAATATAAATTGCCTACTGATATGAACAGTTGTGATAAATTAAAATGGAACTATTATTATTAATAATATTATTATTAAAGATTCTGGCGATTATACTATTTTTGCCTCTAATGTTTGTTATAAATGTTTCAAAGTACTGAATTTCAAACTGTTTCATATTTAGCTCTTTTGAGTTAAGAGAGACTTCAAGTTTTAAGGGAAAAGATAATAGAAATAACAACTTTTAAGTATAACACTTTTAAATATTGTGATTCTCTCTCCCTCTCCCCATACCCCTCTCCCTTACTCTCTCTCTCTAAAATAAATAATCTTTAAAATATAAAAATAAATAAATAATAAAATAAATAATATTTAGATAACCAAGGCAACCATGCCCTTAATTATTTTGATGATTCAGGAAAATTTTTATTTTTTGTGGGGTTTTTTTGTTGTTGTTGCTGTTATCTAGAATATTTCATACATATGGACTCAGCCTAAGATGAGTTAGGAGGATGTGGAAACCAACACTAAGAGTGTTAGCAGGAAGTCTTTGGGCTCACAAGTGGTAACATTTTTCCTTTTATTTTCCTAACTTTGCTATACAATTTGCTTTATTTTTTCCTTTGGCATATTTTGAAGCTGCAGGATATTGTAACTTTCTATAGAGCCCCAGTTCAGTGGGCATGAACTGCAGCTTAAACTCCTAGCACCTGGCTGAAGGACAGTTATAGCCAGATCTAAGAGGAGTATACAGACTGAAGTGGAGCTCAAGAAAGGCTGAACCACCCACGGAGAGAGGGAAAACTGGAAGGGAGAACTGTGAGTTCTATCAGCTGTACCCTCCAGCTACAGCTTATCAGCCTACCAGCCAAGCAAACTGAAACCAGGGAGGAAAGAAGACCCTGTGCCAGAGAGCAAAGGAACCAGATCACATTATCCCCAAATTCTCTAAGTCTTTCTGTTCTCCACAACATCATGTAAGTCATATTTCTACCCCCCAAAACTCAGCCACCATCTTGGGAGAGAAGCTGCAGTTGTACAGAAGAACTAAAATCTGAAAGCCTGAGCATTCTTTCCTAGGAGTGCTGAACAAAATTTGTAGGGACTGTATGTCTAACTTGTAGGAAGAGATGATATGTGAAACAGAAAATGATTACAAGACCCGCCTCAGCCCCCACCACCTTCCAACTAAACAATGTGTTGAAAGAGAAAGTAAATTAATTACTGATACAGAAAAGAAGCTACGGTTTTTCCAAACATCTTAGCTATGGTATGAGCCAAATTTGGAGATCTAAGTACATGGGTTTTAGCCACCAAAATAAAGCATGTCTAGAGGTTGCCTATTTCTTCTCAGCCCAGATACATTTTAAGATAGTAAAGGAAATAAAAATTGGCTTTCTGAAATCTTTCACTAGCAGAACAGAGCTTAACCCAAGTGAAATTTAAGGTCACAGCTGGTTTGGTTTGAAGAGCCCCTTTTCCCAGTTACAGGGACAGAAATTCCACACCTAGCTTCATGTCTTGGATTAAAGGGAAGAAAAATGAAATAAGAATTACAGTGATTTTAATGTATTCTAAGCTCGGTTCTGGGTGATTAAAATAGAAGAGCACAGCAGCTAAGGTTATTTATGGAGCCCCTACTTAGTGCTGTACATCGTGTGCAATATATACATTATCTCATTTAATCTTCATATTTCACACCAACCCAGAAGGTATTTATCTCCATTTTACAGATGAAGACACTTGGGATTAGAGAAGATCAAAAACTTATCAAAAACCACAAGTATATTAAGTGGTAAAGCAGAAATAAAAATCCATGTCCTCTCATATCAAAACTAATGTCCTTTTCATCAACCCAATTAATCTTGTAGAAGCACTTAAATTGTAAATACCTCTTTAAAGGTATTTCTCCATAATTTCCTACCAATAATAACTTAGAAAATTCTGGATGAACACAACAGAATCAGAATTCCTGAAGCAAGCCATCTGAGGAAAGGTACCAGTGAAGGGAGAACTGGGCACTAAAGAAAACCCATTGTTACTACAAAATTTCCTATAGCACAAGCTCAATCTATACTGCCTACAACAGTGCCAGGAATATAGTGAATGCTGAATAAACTCTTGCTAATTAAATAGTTATCACTTCTCTGATGTTCTTGTTCTCACTTGCTCAATGCCACATCTTCCATGCAATTAACCTAACTAGACTACAAACATGGTGCTGCTCTCTTACCAGGAATGATTAAAGAGAACTGACACCAATGCCAACACCAATTTATATAAATGAAAATGGGTTCTGGAATTTACATTCCAATTGCGACTCTTGGACCCTTGCCCATTTGGTTCTGTATTTTACTAGGTGTGTATCTCCTGCGGGATAGAACTCTCATCTACCCTCCATCACTATGATAAATTAGGATAATTAGATGCATGTTCACCTTGAATAGACTGTGAAAATGCTTCCCCTGGAAGAGCTTAACTTCAAATAATTTTATTCTATTGAAAACTGCACGTGTAAACATTTGTGCAGGATACCTACAAGACTACAAGGCAAGTTCAAATTCTAGCCTCAGGCAACTAAACTGATGAAAAGAGGCATAGAAACTGGAAACAGTTAAAAGAATAAAGCAACAGTAAAGGAAGAAATTATAATAAACCTGTAACAAGGGCCTGTAAGTTTTCTTGGTGGAACAACTCTGATTGGACATAGGCAGGAGAGGAACTGTTCTATAAGTAATGAAGCACTAGGGGCTTGTGTTGGATTTTTCCAGTTTCCTTTACGATGACTCCATCACTGAGCCAAATGCATACTCATAATGACAGACCCATAGTTACTTTGCCGTATCTCACTGTCCCAGGGCATGGCTCAAACCTCATCCTCCTATATTTTTAGTCAAGAAAGGCATAAGGAGTTAGCCTCTCAGGAACATCTGCATACTGAAGAGTTCACTTAAAAAGAGTCTAGTGTTTTAGTGATCCAAATGGGTGGATCATTTTAGTAGAATTCTTAAATTCTAGCAGAAATTCTAAATTGAGTAAAATTCTTAAATTCAGGAAAAGATATCATGAAGAAAATGGTACAAATAGGTGGAAGATCAGGTATGTCTTAATAGAGCCAGGCTGTGCAGCTAAACAAAATGGTGATCAAACCTTGTCTCAAGCACTTACTGACTGCATAGCTTTGGGCAACATCAATAAATGAGCAAAAATCATCAGGCACAAAGTTGGCAATTATACACTGTAGTTACAAACAATATCATTAAGATACACAGCAGTGTCTGGCAGGCTGTCTTTGCTCAGTAAATGTTAGTTTAGTCAGAATCTACATTCCACAGAACCAACTCATAAGAGCATCCCTGGTGCCTGATTATTTAGAATAAGAAAATATACTATTCATGCAACATAACAGAGTTAGACGTTGTTCTTTTTTGTCTATGAAAGAAATCTGATTAAATTTTTCATAAGTTGCTCCTTTTAGTGTTGCAGTGATGGAATTTCTTGTAACAGTCAAGTCTGGGAAAAGATGAATATCAAAACTCAACCACTGAACCCTCTTCTACTATTTAAGAAAAGTGTCAACATAAGAAACTAAAAACATTAATTTTGCATAACCATATATGCAGGCCAGGTGGAATGGAGGAAAATAGAGCATTTTTTCCCCAGTTCTGATTTCACTAAATCCAGTGACTTTTTATCTTTTAAAGATAGAGTAGTGCCCTGGGAGTCTTATCACTTACTCTGCCAATTTGTGAAGAGAAAGCTTGTATTTTTGGTAGTGGGAACAGCTGATAAATTTGCTAAAGATCTTGATATCTCTACCAATTCTGAAGATATAAAGATGTGAAAAGAGAAAAGGAAACACACTTAACAAAAAGGACTTCTTTATCACATTACAGTAGCTTAGAGGTAAAGATAATAATATCCCCACGGTATAACATTGGGGTAGATAACTATGTTTCAGGTAAATTTAGATTGATGCTATCAGAGCTGTTTTTTTTGGGGGGGGGGGGGGGGGGGGGGGGGTGGAGAGAAGACTGTTGTATTTGAAAGAATGACTGTAAATAATACCTGGAGTCCAAGAGAGGAGAGGGATGACCCTGAGAGAGAAAAGGAGGCAGCACAGTTCCTGTAGATGCAATGGAGGCCAACAAGACTGAAGCCAAGAACAAATGACTTCATAATTCAACCTTTGACTGGCTGTCTTTGTGCTGGGATAAAGAGACATACACAAGATTGTTGCAGGGCCTCCATACCCCCAGAGACGTGGCCTGAATGTTTCTATATATGTATTTGTGAGGTAGGGGTGTGTGTGTGTGTGTGTGTGTGTGTGTGTGTGTGTGTGTGTGTGAAAAAGAGAGAGAAAGAGAGGTGGTGAGCATCAATCTATCAGGTTGGAGATAATCCTCCATGTACCTTTAGTGACCTCCTACTTGTATTCAAATCATAGTATATATTCCAATTTGACAATGATCACCTGACTTCTTTGTCTTCAGAACTCTCAGTCTTCACACCTGACAGGGCTGCTATTGTTCTTGGAGCTCTTGGGGCTTCCTAGTCTTTCTCATCCACATAAGTAAGATTTGCCATTTTGAGTACCTTTTTTTAAATTAATGCGTTGGTGACATTCTTTAAAAATATATTTTCTGGGCGCCTGGGTGGCTCAGTTGGTTAAGCGACTGCCTTCGGCTCAGGTCATGATCCTGGAGTCCCGGGATCGAGTCCCGCATCGGGCTCCCTGCTCGGCAGGGAGTCTGCTTCTCCCTCTGACCCTCCCCCCTCTCATGTGCTCTCTCTCTCTCAAATAAATAAAATCTTAAAATATATATATATATATATATTTTCTACCTCTCTAGTCTCTTAAATATAATATACTGAATATAACCTATGTCCTTTCTGATGACTGAGTCATTATAATGAGCACTCATTATAATACTGTAGAGATTGCTAAGGGACATAGAGCTATTAGCCCCTGCACTAAATGGCTCCTGTCTGTTGCACACTGCTTTTTTTTTGGTATCTATTTTATAACTGCCTTTTCTGTCAATATTAGGCTATAATTTGTCATTGTGTCACCCATATGAGTCATTGCAACTAGTTACTTAAATGCCTTGTAACCTGAGAAAAAAGACAAACTTTCTAAAAGTGTATGTTGAAAAGAGGCAATAAAATATAATGAGAATCTGAAGATCTCTTCTTACAGTAAGTGCCAGAAATTTAATGTATAAATTTTGTGGTATGATGGATAAAGTGTGACATAACTTAAATCTGAGATAATTCTTAAGGTTGAAGAAAGCCTAAGAAAATAAATATGACATTAGTTCAACAATACATTGATCTAAGCAATCTGTTTAAATATAGCAGGAAAAAAGCCCCAAGTATTCACAAAGATGTGATTATTACGCTGTGATCCACGGACGCTTTTTACTCTTACTCCTTTCAGAATATTTTGATTTGATAGAGGGGTGGCAGAATCTAGAGACCACTTGGGATTGGGGTAGGAGTGACCAAATCAATTCCATGGTTTTGCTCCTCCTAGGTTAGTGGTAGTCAGCAGTACTGAACTTGACTCACTCAGGAAGAATGGTGACCTTGAACATTACCAAGATTAGCACTAACACTGAAAGTAGATGTGGCAGGAGAAAGTGAAGTTTAGCAATGTCCAGGGGAAGGACCCAGGAGCAAGAATACTAATTAATTAATTAAACTAAATATTTATGTAAAACTTAATGTGTACTGGGCACTCTTCTAGATGCTGGAAATAGAGTGGAAAACAAACTAGACAAATATCCCTTCCCTCATGAAAATTACAGTTGAACGGACAATATTCAAGATAAGATGGATAAATCCCATCTATGTTGTAGGGGGACCCTACTTAACAGTTGGAGGTAGAATGAAAAGGGTCTAGCACCCTTGAAATCTAGGTTGGATATCCAAGTGACAACCCAGAAGGCTAGGTTTAAGGCAGGGTTTTGATATTAGAGCAGGATTAAACAACTATAGATATACATACACAAAGTTTCCCAGGGCTGTCATAACAAATTAGCACAAACTTGATGGCATAAACAACCTAAATATATTTTCTCACAATTCTGGAAGCCAGAAGTCTGAAAACAAAATGTGGGCAGGGCCATGCCCCTTCCAAAGGTTCTAAGCAAGAATCCATCCTTGCCTCTTCCAGCTTCTGGTGGCTCCAGACATTTCTTGACTCCCGGCTACATAACACTAATCCCTTTGCCCATCTTCAAATTACTTCCTCTTTTCTTCCTATGTCTCTCCTCTGGGTATCTTTTATAAGGACACTTGTCATTGGATTTAGGGCCCACCCCACATCCAGGATAATCCCACCTCAAAATCCTTAATTTAATTACATGTAAATAACCTATTTCCACAAAAGGTCATATTCACACATTCCAGGTGTACTTATCTTTTTTGGGGACTACTATTCAACACACTATATTATATTAATGAAAATTCCTGAGACCATAAAATTCTTTGTAAATACCTGATTTTCTCATTGCATTATTACTATTTCTATTTTTATCATCTTCACTAGTCTCAGCTCCTGAAAGGCAAATATGATATTCATTTACACCTTTTCATCCCCAAATCCTACCTCGGTCCTTCACACATATAGATACTTAATTTATTATAAATATGCCAATAAATTAGTGAGTTTTCCACATAAACTCTTTATTAGAGTTAGAGGTTTTTGGATGTAAGCAAACAAAATTGATTTTAGCTAATCGAAAACGGAGGAAATAACAAATTGGATTGGGGTAGTTCCCAGAATCAAAGAAATAGCTAAAGAACCAGGTTTAAAAAAGAGAAAGACCCAAGGCAGCACTGGGAATCCGGATAGTATGTGCCAGTGCACAATTTCCTCAGGGAGCTGTGCTGGCACTATGCTGTCCAAAACAGGAAATACTACAAAAAGTTAGCTATTTAAATTTTCATTAATTAAAATTAACTAAAACTAAAACTTAGTTATTTGGTTATAGTAGCCACACTTCGAGTGCTCAGTCAGGTCTCATGTGACTAGCAGCTATCATATTCAATAGCACAGATGTATAATATTTCCATGATAGCAGAAATATCTTTTGGAAAGCACTGTGCTAGAAAGAATCAGCCTCTTACATGAATCAACTCCATCCATTTTTCCATCCCGTGTCATGCAACTGAAAATTAAAATTCTGGAGAGAACTTCTTTGGCTGAGCCTGAGTTATGCATCGACCATTTTATGAGGATTGTACAGAACACATCAATGGAGAGCAATATCCAGACTACACATAATATAGAAGACATAATTTCTCCAAAGGGAATTGCAGCTCTAATATTAGAAGAAGCAGGAGTGGAATCTGGGTGACAAAGAAAGAAAAATGTGTACTATATATACCTAGTCTTTCATGTTCATATATTCACTGTAATTTTAATATGAGAATAAAGATGGCATTGCCAGATATTCTTCATTTGTCAGTTAGCTAATTACAACAGAAGGCAACCTCTTTAAAACACCCGTTCCCTAGACAGGCATCTGGGCTGGGGTATGCAGAGCTATTTGATGACATGCCAAAAATCCTGTCAGGTCGGGCAGAAACAGAAAGAGCCTTGCAACCCTTTGCCTGGTCTCTTTATGTGTGAATTATACTTTCCTTTAAGCCCAGTCTGGTGATAAAGGAATTGAAAATTCTTATCAAGTTTGGCAAGGCTAGCATTGAGGGCTTCAAAGGGTCACTTTTTATTATGCAGTAGCCTTCAGCTTAAGCAGGGAAGGAGGAGGGAAAAAGGTTTTTTTATCAGGACATAGCACCACCAATACATTCATTTTCACTACACAAACTGCCTTTGTTCAATATTTCTAGCTTGATTTATGATTGCAGATCATATCTCATAGTTCCTTGTGGTCTGATGGTACCATGCATGCAGGAAACAATATCTAAACCGTAAACTGGCTGCAGCATGAATTTCACAGTCAATCTACCAAAAATTCAGCACATCTCTCTCTACCAAGGTTTGGACGAGAAAAAAGCAGTCATCCAAGGCATGAAAATACTAATCAGAAATGGAGATTGGGCTGGGAACCAAGAGCCTGCACTTTGGGAATAAATGAAACAATAAATGAATGGTAATTATTCACTGTCATGAAGGTCACCAAGTTAGATGTTAACTCTCAGTTTTTGCTTTCTATGCTAATTTTGGAGCCTTTCATGTTGAGGAGAGGTTCATATTTGCTAGCTGTTTGCAGCTATTATGATGTGCTCTTCATCAATGTTACAGAGTGGAAATAATGTCTATTCTATATTTGGCTCTATGGGACAGGCCTAAAATTAGCACTGGAAAATCACCCCTGGACTCAGTAGAACTGATGAAGATGTCTATTTTCAGGGAATACCATAGCTAGAGGAAAGCTTTCTTGTGTAAAGAAATAAATAGCAGTGTACTGCTGAAGACAGCTTAAGGACAAAATCAAAAAGTCAAAGAAAAAAGGACCCACATCCACTGGGCCACAGAAAACCAGAGTAGGATGCTTCTGAAAAAAAAAAATCATTACTCTTCCCAGTCCCCCACACACCATAATCTCACATTATCCCACTTAGGGGTGAAGGGGTTTTACAGAAAATTATTTAGCATACATTTACCGCACAAGGGACTATAAGGTCCAAAATCCCTGGTCAGGTTTGCAGAGGAGTGATTTGTAACTCAGTCCTTAAATGGGTTTCACTACCAGTCTCCTTCTTCATGGTCTCTAAGACCCAGGTATGGCATAAAGAGAACACAGGCATCATTTCTTACATCTCAGAATGAACCGCCTGTGAGCCAGATGTGGAAATACAGAGTTGATTCCAGAACAAGAGTTTTTCAGCCCTAGCACCCCTGGGAAGTTGTACAGTAGAAAAGCTTTTACTTTCTAACATTTTCAGTATCTTATATTTATTTTTATTATTTTGATTTTGCTTCATTACACCAATTGTGGTGGCTACCTTTGTCTATTATGACTGTTATCTAGCTCAGCTTTCCCAAAGACCCATGAAGAGCCTCTTCTTCATTATATATGCCCCAAAGGTAAATCCACTTAAAAATGAGTTTTAACAAGCAATTCTTACCCTGACAAATAGTTCTCTCCTCTTGTTACTGGGAAAGATAAACCAGAGTAGAGCAAATCTAAATAGGATGTTAAAATGGGATGTTTCTGATTGCCTGCTCTGGGTACATTTTGGAAATGTGCTTTCATTACGGAAAGTGTCAGCACTACTGACAAAAGTAGCTTTCACTCTCTGACACATGCTAATTCCTGGGATCATGACTTCCAGACTGTTGGCTCAGTGCTCTCTGCTTCTAACACTCCCCACAAGAAGTTACTAGCACAATTACAGGGTGTGGTAGTTTATTCTATCAGAATTTTGCTGGCTATCTTTAAGAAATATCCAAATAAAATATTTTAGTTTAAAAAGTAAGAACCAATGGCAAATCATTTCCATTCATTTATTTTCCCAATACCTAAGGAGAAAGAGAAAGGAAGAGCAGAAAGGAAAATCAAAAGTAACTGACAACTGGGTCAGGAATGTGACATACGTTGTCTTTTTCATCCTCCCAGCAACTATTAAACCCATTTTACAAATGAGGAACCTGAAGTTTTGCAAGGTTAACTCACTTGCTATGAAACATAACTAATATGATTACTACAACAGGCTTTTCACAATTTTTGCTGCCTAAAATTCTGGAAAGTAGAACTCTGGACTTTCTGGCAGGTTGAATGTGGGGACTGAGAAGGAGGACATGAAGGAAGAACTCAGGGAAGCATTTCCAAAGGGCCTCATATTGTCAGGATGCGAGTAGATGTCATGCACACATACAAGAAGAGTTGTCTTCAAATGAGTTTGGACTTTATCAAGATTTCTTGGGCTTGAAATGCTAATGTAACTATGACTTTCCAAGAAAGTGATGGTGTATGTAGGGTTTCAAAACGTATACTACCTTAGATCACAGAGGATCTCAAAGGCTCAGTGTTATATAGTTCTACTCTGAAAACCCCTGTACTAAGTTGCCCAGAAATTGTGCTCATTAAAACATACACAAAGAAAACAATTCAAATGTTAGCTTGGGGTAAAAGGCAAACTTACTGTCTTCTTTAAAGCAAAAAAAAAAAAAAAAAAAAAAAAGGTTTTCCTAAATTTTTATTAAGTTTTCAACTGCGACTTTTAACAACTATGATAGTAATTAGGAAGTTTCTAAATATCCCAGCTCTCCATTTTTCTGGATGTATGGAGGGAAATACAACCCTGCTCACTTGAAGCTAGGTATAATTGTGTAATTTGACTAATGGCATGGAGGAATTAGCAGTGTGTCCCACTTGAGTCAGAAGCTTTCAAAATCTGTATGGGCTTTGTCATGTTCTCTTTTCCTGTGATGATGACTGGCCATGAGTCATAACAAATCTTCCTTCTTGGCTTGATGTTCCAGATTGAAGAAAAGAGCCCCCGGCCAACACTTGATGGACAAGTATTAGATAGATAGACAGACAGACAGACAGATAGATAGATAGATAGATAGATAGATAGATAGATAGATAGATAGTTCTGAGTCACTGAAATTTAGACTATCCGATGAATATAACTTAGGTAGCATGCCATAGTATGAAAACGTCACACAGCAAATAAGAAATGACAGTATCAAGCTTTCATTGTTATTTGCCAACTTGGTGAATAGTTGCAAAATTCATTCAACCCTCTTCAGAGTCTCTGTTTGGGAAATTAATAAATGCCTTACTCATAGAATTGTTCTGAGAATCAAATGAGAATATCTAAGGTGTAATTTGTAAGCTATAAAGCACATTACTTGTAAAAGGTCTTATTATTTTTTAAGATTATTTATTTATTTATTTGACAGAGAGAGAGACAGTGAGAGAGGGAACACAAGCAGAGGGAGTGGGAGAGAGAGAAGCAGACTCCCCGCTGAGCACGGAGCCAGAAGCAGGGCTCAATCCCAGGACTCTGGGATCAGGACCCGAGCCGAAGGCAGACGCCTAACGACTGAGCCACCCACGTGCCCCATAAAAGGTCTTATTCTTTTTTAAGTTTTAGATGTGATGAAAAATCTATAAACAATTAATATCATATTCTATTTATATTTTTGTGGTTCTTATCAATTTTAATATTAGCGGCCAGAGGACATAATTTACACCCTTATTTTAGTTTACCTATGTTCTATTTGTCTCAGACCTTAATAGGAATCAATCATATTATTTAGTTACCTTCAACTACAGCAAATATAAATGCCATTTATACTTATTTAACCTTATCTGGCTACTAATTATTAAATTATAAAGGCACAAAATGATCATAAAAAGAACTTGTATGTTCCAAATATATCTTTATCTTTATTCTAAGTTCAACTCATTTTCCTAATTCCCACTATACACTGATTGTAAGTAAATTTCCCTTAATAGCTGCATTCACTAAGAAACAAAGCTAAAGAAGAGGATTGATAGGAAGTAGGAAATGCATGGCTCTGACTGTCCAGAGTAGCCACAAGGCTATCTAATCAACACTTTACTAAAGTGGAAGGAACAAACTAATAATGAAATAAGTATTTCTACAGGGAGTGCTTTACTGTCAGGAAGAACTCAGTCATGTTCCCTTCAGAACTACCTCCTTCATAGTCTCTCCAATGCTTCTCTATTCTGGGTCTTCTGTATCACTTGGCCTGGAACACTGTAATGTACCCTAATGGGACTTCTTATCTTCAATCACTTCCTTCCAAATATGTCCACATTTGTTCCAGTTATCTTTTTGTTCCATTAAAATATGATAGCCATGTTACTTTCTTCCTCAAAAGAATTTAATGGCCCCAAAACATTTAATTGCAGAGGGACTAGAACCTACCTAATCAGCCTAGCACTTCAGATCTTGCCTGTCTGGGTAAATAGGGTGAAAAGTAATTCAACTCCATCTTACCGATGTATGGACAGCTCCTTACTCCATCCTTGAATTCAGTAGCACTGTTAAAAATTTAACTTTAATGCACACCTCTAATCCATGAGGATTGAGGCTATCATGTGCATAGCTGGACCACTTCTCTCTGCCAGGGAGGTTGACAGGAATTGGCTGATGGACAGTGTTTGCTGCCCTGCCCTCCCACTAATATTCCTCTGACCCCCTCTGAGAACTTGAATAAAGGCATCAGAATCCATTATATCATGAACAGAATGTCAATTTCAGAAGCCCAATCCTTTCTTGGATCTAAACTTACCCACAGACAACCAAAAAAAAAAAAAAAAAAAAAAGAGGAAGTATTTCTTCCAGGTCTGGGAAATATGAATTCCTAAGGAAGAAAATAGTATTGCAAGTCCCATAATCCTATGTATATTGCTTTTAAAATTTGATAGAGGCCTTAAAATGATACACAACAGTCTGATCAAACTTGCAAAAAATGCAGAATCCTTAATAGAGTCAATTATGCAAATTGCCTGCTAATGAAGTTTAATGTTTGAACATGTCCAAAGAAAGAAGTTGCTTGCTACTCAGTTCCATCCCTGCTATCTGGCTCCCAAGTAGTTCCACCCAATGCAAAGCACTGAAGGAAGATCAGATGGTGAGAGGAAGGGAGAATACACTGTATTTCTTCTGCTCTCTCTTTTTGCCTCCTGTAGTATGTTTCTACAGTGACTATATTTCCATGGGTCCTTGATAGTCCCAGCTTCTATGACTCAGGTCCCATCAGCTAAACCTCATCCCAATTGAGTTTTCTGGCTCTCACCAGATGAACCTCACTTCTAAATTCTGAAAAAGTATCCTCCTAGCCCTAGAAATGGTAGCTACTTCCTCAGTAACACTTCATTTGGGTTCTCCATTTTTGTGATCACTTATGTAATCTATTAACTGTTTTAAATTCCCTTTTATTAAAATACATAGAATGGTTTTAATGCCTTGGGCGTACCCTGACTGATACAAAGAACATCCATTAAAAAAAAAAAATCAGCCTCAAAAACAAACAAGATTGGCATAGAAGAAATCAGTATCAGAGTCAGAGTGACCATTCAGGCAAATATTCAGGGATGTGGCCTCTCTTATCCTAATGGCAGCCCTTCTATAAAGAAATGGGTGAAGCAGGCATTCACACTCTCCTTGTCTAGATTCAGTAATGCTTTTAAGCTATCCTCACATTATAATTTTGAAGCTCATGTAGTTTTGTCTACACAAAGTATACTAACCAGTGGATACAAATGTCCTATCCTGGTAATGCTTTATTTTCATTTTATGTATTTTTTAAAGATTTTATTTATTTATTTGACAGAGAGAGCTATAGAGGGAACCCAAGCAGGGGGAGTGGGAAAGGGAGAAGCAGGCTCCCCGCTGAGCAGGGAGCCTGATGTGGGGCTCGATCCCAGGACTCCGGGATCATGACCTGAGCTGAAGGCAGACGCCTAACGACTGAGCCACCCAGATGACCCTATTTTCATTTTAAATTTTTTAAAAATCCTTCAAGTTTCAACCATTAGAATCTGAAAGACTGGTAAATGTGAGACTGCCCATGAAAGTTTGATATTCCTCTTCATATACCAGAACATCAGAATTCTGAACCCAAAGCCTAAAAACCCAAAGCCTAAAACACAGACAATTCCCCTAGCCAACAAATGCTTATCTAACTGACCAGCCAGCCTTCCACAGGCTCCAACCAGCTAGGATGCTGCAATGTGTTCCTTAACTAGAAATTCTCTAAGTGAAATGTGCCCTACTTCACTCACAGAGACGTTTTGAAAATAAAATGAGGGGCGCCTGGGTGGCTCAGTCGTTAAGCGTCTGCCTTCGGCTCAGGTCATGATCCCAGGGTCCTGGGATCGAGCCCTGCATCAGACTCCCTGCTCTGTGGGAAGCCTGCTTCTCCCTTTCCCACTCCCCCTGCTTCTGTTCCCTCTCCCACTGTGTCTTTCTCTGTCAAATAAATAAATAAAATCTTTAAAAAAACAAAATAAAATGAGATTATACATGTAAAAACACTCTTTGAATATTACATAGTCATAAAAAAGGATGAGATCATGCCATTTGTGACAATATGGATGAAACTAGAGGGTATTATGCTAAGTGAAATAAGTCAGAATGAGAAAAAAAATACCATACGATTTCACTCATATGTGGAATCTAAAACAAAACAAAACAAAAATAAAAAACAAAAACCCACTGAGTAGAAAACAACAAAAAAAGCAGCAGCAGACCTATAAATACAGAGAACTGATGGTTGCCAGAGGGGAGGGGAGTGAGGGGATGGACAAAATGGGGAAGGAGAGTTAGAGATACAACCTTCCAGTTATGGAATGAGTAAGTCACAGGAATAAAACACACAACATGAGGAATATAGTTAATGATACTGTAACAATGTTCTATAGTAACAGATAGTAGCTATACTTGAGCACAGCTTAACATATAGAGAAGTTGAATCACTATGCTGTATACCAGAAACTAAGTAACACTGTGTGTCAACTATACTCCAATAAAAATTTTTTTTAAAAATGCACTCTGAGTTACCAAAGATAATAACAGAAATCATAAAGAAGTGTGTTGACATTGACTTTTTCTTTGTTAACTTAAATCTCTTAACTAGATACATAATATAGAATAGCTAAAAGAGGGGTGCCTGGGTGGCACAGTTGGTCAAGCAACTGACTCTTGGTTTCAGCTCAGGTCCCAATCTCAGGGTTGTGAGACAGAGCCCCACATCAGGCTCTGCACTTGGTAGAGAGTCTGCTTGAGATTCTTTTTCCCTCTCCCTCTACCCCTCCCACTCATGCTCTCTCTCAAATAAATAATGCTTAAAAAAAAAAAAATATTTAAGGGGCGCCTGGGTGGCTCAGTCGTTAAGCGTCTGCCTTCGGCTCAGGTCATGATCCCAGGGTCCTGGGATCGAGCCCCGCATCGGGCTCCCTGCTCGGCGGGAAGCCTGCTTCTCCCTCTCCCACTCCCCCTGCTTGTGTTCCCTCTCTCGCTGTGTCTCTCTCTGTCAAATAAATAAAATCTTAAAAAAAAAAAAAATATTTGAAAGATATGGATATTCCAAGAAGAGTAGACGATAAGCTCACTGACCTAATTAGATTTCATTCCAACTTCACTTACTATAAGTCACAACATTGTTTTTTTTATTTTTGTATTTTATTTTTTAATTTAAATTTTTATTTTATTTAAATTCAATTAATTAACATGTAGTGTATTATTAGTTTCAGAGATACAGTTCAGTGACTCATCAGTTGTATATAACACCAGTGCCCATTACATCACGTGTTCTCCTTAATGCCCATCATGCAGTTACCGCATCCCCCTCCCCCACTCCCCTAAAGCAACCCTCGGTTTGTTCGCTATAGTTAAGAGTCTCTTTATGGTTTGTCTCC
This sequence comes from Mirounga leonina, assembly GCF_011800145.1. Lineage (NCBI taxonomy): Eukaryota > Metazoa > Chordata > Mammalia > Carnivora > Phocidae > Mirounga > Mirounga leonina. The sequence continues at coordinate 56,338,122 of NW_023270305.1, forward strand.
CTCTCTGATTTCATCTTATTTTATTTTTCCCTCCCTTCCCCTCTGATCCTCTGTTTTATTTCTTAAATACCACATATTAGTGAAATGATGTGATAACTATCTTTGATTGACTTATTTTGCTTAGCATAATATCCTCTAATTCCATCCACATCGTTGCAAATGGTAAGATTTCATTTTTTGATGGCTGAGTAGTATTCCATTGCACGTGTGTGTGTATATATATATATATATATATACCACATCTTCTTTATCCATTCATCTGTCGATGGACATCTGGGCTCTTTCTATAGTTTTGCTATTGTGGACATTGCTGCTATAAACAATGGAAGTAAAGGTACCCCTCCAGATCACTACATTTGTCTCTTCTGGATAAATACCTAGTAGTGCAGTTTCTGGGTTGTAAGGTAGCTCTATTTTTAACTTTTTGAGGAAGTTCCATACTGTTTTCCAGAGTGGCTGTACCAGCTTGCACTCCCACCAACAGTGTAAGAGGGTTCCCCTTTCTCTGCATCCTTGCCAACATCTGTCGTTTCCTGACTTATTAATTCTAGCCATTCTGACTGGTGTGAGGTGGTATCTCATTGTGGTTTTGATTTGTATTTCCCTGATGCCGAGTGATGTTGAGCATTTTTTCATGTGTCTGTTGGCCATTTGTATGTCTTCTTTGGAGAAATGTCTGTTCATGTCTTCTGCACAATTTCTTGACTGGATTATTTGTTCTTTGGGTGCTGAGTCAAAGCCAGAACATTAATTGTAACATTAGGGTAGGAGTATATTTAAAAAAAAAAAAGGAAGAGCATATTAAATATAAGAAGAACTATATTAAAGTCCAATTTGGCATCCTACAGAATACAAGTGACTTAGGATAGTATGTGGACATATAAAACTTGTTATTAAGTTTCCGTAGAGAATAAAGAGTTTTATGGAGAAAAAAAATGTAAATAGAAAAAATATATAAATCCATATCAATTAATTACAAAGCTATAAATATTTATTGGTTACTTCAAATACATGATAAGCAAACAGAAACAGAAACACAAAGTGTACTTTCAAGGAATTCAGTGTAATAAGGAAGATAAATATAAATACAAGTGATTATATGGCAATATGAGAAGGACAATAATAAAAAAAATAAGTACAAGATATAGAAGAAGGACAGAAAAGTGAATGATTACATTTACTTTGGGATTTCAAGGAACATCTTCAGAGGATATAATGCCAGGCCATGATTTTGATGAATTGGTTGGCTTTCTCAGGTAGATGGATAGTAGAGAAGGGAGAATTCCACATAGAGAAAAAAGGTATACAAAGGCATAAAAGTATGAAATCACATGGCACTTTCAGGGAATTATAAGTAGATCCATATATGGGGAACAGAGTTTGTGTATATAGTAATACAAGAAGGGAAATGAGCGAGACAGAGAGGTTGCAGGGGTCACAACATGAGTAGCTGAATATTAAAAGCCAGTAAACTGGGCGCCTGGGTGGCTCAGTTGGTTAAGCGACTGCCTTCGGCTCAGGTCATGATCCTGGAGTCCCTGAATCGAGTCCCGCATCGGGCTCCCTGCTTGGCAGGGAGTCTCCTCCCTCTGACCCTCCCGACCCTCCCCCTCTCATGTGCTCTCTCTCTCAGTCTCTCTCTCTCAAATAAATAAATAAAATCTTTAAAAAAAAAAAAAAGCCAGTAAACTTTTGCCTTCTATGTTTAGGCAATCAGATGCCACAAGGTTCTACATAGTGGAACATTATCAGATTAGTGTGTTAAAAAGGTGACTTTAACGACTATGTAGAGAATGGACTGGGGTGAAAAGTAATAAGGGGCAACATAACTAGTTACACATATCCAATAAATTTGAATAATGCACACCCAAAGCTTTTACTCATGGTAGGAAACTTATGACCTCAATCAACTGGGCACCCGAAGAGGGACCACAGGTTAAAGAGTAGAAATTCTGCCTCCCCGGCATCACCCTGCATGTCGGAATTCTAAGCCTCTTCTTCCCTTCTTCGCTGTATCTGCCATTAAACTAGATCCATTTTCATTCCTCTGAGGCAAAAGCATTGCCATAATCCAACTAATGTCATGTCCAGATATGAAATGGGATAAACCCAACCAGGCACACCCAGGACTTTGGTGTACCTCTGCCAAGCATATGGAGAGGACAGGAGACAGAGGGTGGACAGAAGTGATGTTGGAAAAAGCAATGAATGAAGAAAGTTGCTTATTTCACAGTTAAGAATGAATAGCAAGAGGTTAATGTGAGTCCCTCTTGGCAAGAACATGTGCATCCCTAGTTACACCCATGGTGTGTGGCACATAGCAGTATTTCAATAAATGTGGAAAGGAAGAAAAGACTGATAAAAATGAGAATGAGAGAGTGGGAAGGAGGTAGGAAGGAAAGAGAGAAGGAAAAGGGGAGGGACGGAAGAAGAAAAAAGAGGAGGGAGGGAATAAAAAAAGGAAGAACAGGAGGGAGGGAGACAAAGAAGAGGAAAGGAAGTGAAATAAAAGGAAAATATCACTTGGGGGATTTACAATCATTCTGGCAAAATACATTATCTAAATTCATAAAGGGACAAATTCTGAGAACTAAAAAATCTAAACAGGCTTCATTTTACTTATAAAATCATGATTAAAATCAGATTATTTTTCTCAAGTCTAAGGTTTCCATGATAAACATAGATGTTGACAGTTTAGCCCTCAGGGAAATTCAGGAAGCCAGGAATTGCTCACTCAGCTGTGACACCAATGACAAAGATCTAAAAAGACTAGAACATTTGGTGAAGGAAAAAAAAATCACTGGATTCATGAACACTTTGATTTGATCAACAGTATTTTCTGATATGCAGAGAACACATGTCAGAAAGATGGACAAGATAAGCGCCCAAGAGGCTGAAGACATCAGTTCTGAAACCTTCCGGCCACTTCACCTTGGCTTGCCTTGGCTGCTTGTTAGCAATCCCATATATATGCATTAATGTTGATAGAAGCATAATTTGTACAGTGTATATGTTAAGGAAAATATCAAACTGAATCACTTCCTCTTCACTTCAGATTGCTGTATCAGCAGTAGAAGCCATCCTCAGCTGCCTGAAGTTTGAAAGAGTAATTTTAGTTTTGTTTGTGTTTCTAATAAGCTTGGGGCCCTTGTGAAGAAAGTTAAAAGCATTTGAGTAAATGTTCCTAAATCTTTTTGTCATTTTAAAATTCAATACTTTGGGAAATCTGAGTTGTACAACAGGTCAACTTCAGAAGAACTAAATTTACAGCTTTCTACTCAGTACATTTTCTTTACAAGTCTACTATATCAAGCTCATCAACCTGTAGATAGTTTTAGAGCCTTCTGCAAAAAACTAATTTACAATATTGAATGGGTTACAATATTGAATAGGTACTGAATGCCCTGATCTTGTATGTCGGTCCATCGTCTGAAACTTATTTTAGAAGAGGAAAGTGTTACATTCAGTCCTCTCTGAAAATAAATTTGAAGCAGGCAATTCTTATTTCTCTTTTTGTTTCAATCCCATTTAACCAGGGAAGCAATTTACTGTAGTATTTAAGAGCACAGACTTATACTTGGAGAGCCTACATTTGAATCCCAGATTTGTCACTCACTAAGGTGAATAATGTTGGTCTAAGTTACTAATCATATCTGTACCTTAGTTTTCTCAACAGTAAAATGAAAATAGTAATACTACCTACATAATGCAAAGCATCATTGGGACCATTAAATGAGTTAACCCATGGAAATTTCTTTTATAGTGCCTGGCACACAGTACGCACTCAATAACCATCATGTATAATAGTAATACTTATCACTATTATGATAAATACTCAATACCATTTTTGCCAATCCTCAGCTGCTAATATCCCTACTTTCTCATACCCTAAGTTATGTTTGCTTCCAAATTCTGACTCTCTCTCAGCTCTAACCTAATTTGACATTTCCAAAAATTTTTATATTTTAATGCAGTACACATACATTTAACTCCTCTCTCAATCTCTCTTTTACACATACAAACACAACTTTTCACAAAACAATATTTATCTCTTATGCATATGATGAAATCGATATGTTCTATTTTATTCTATTCTGTTCTATTTAAAAAGAAATGCTAATCATGATCCATTAAATTGATTTCATAACCTAGAAACAGATCATGGTCCATAATTTGAAAAACAATTTTCTAGAGGACAAGTGCTAAACAGAAAAACTGCTATATTTTTAAAAGGTGACGTTAAGTAATAAGTTAGCCCTAGGAGAACAGATTTGTCTGTTATCAGAGGCCTAAAAGGACTTAACCTAAAAGAAATGTCTGGGAGTGATGGGTAGGTAGGAGAGATACTGCACTAAAACAGATTCACTTCCATTCCCTAAATCCATGTTAACTATGTCCCATTCCTGAGTCTGCTAAGTTCTTCTACCAACAACTATGTCTGCAATATCTGTTCATGATTCTGAACAGAGCATTAAAATAAGAGATACACGCATGTCCATGAACAGTCCACCAACAATTTAAAAGAAACATATAATTTGTATGGTGTGTAGTCTTAGAAAAGGCTGACCAGAATCAACCACTTAAAAAAAAAAATGACAATGCCAGAATGGTCTTGTGACTGAAAGCTAATGGCTTCTTACTGATGGAGTTTTCTGAATATTCTGCTAGAGCAGTACAAAATAATACTGTATCTACAGGATAAAATTAGACAATTGCTTAGTCAATCCTATTTAGAAAGTAAGATAATGTATTATTTGCTTCCATGACAGTAAAAAAAAAAAAAAGGATTTCTAATTTTGCCACCAGTATATGTTTACAACCTTTTCTTGTTCAATGAACCTCTTCGCAGCCTAGAGAAGTCTATCGACCCCATTTCAGAATAATGTTTCTAAATACATAAAATCAAAAATGGGATTAAAAAGTAAGCTAATTATATTAAAATATTGAACTATTTATGGGGCCCTTGAAGGTCTCTGAAACCCAGGCTGAAAACTACATGGCTATGACAAATATATATATTGATTTATTTTCCTACTCTGCTCAAGCACTTCCTTGAAGAGAGAAATGAAAGAACTTACTCTTCAATAAAGCAAATGTTATCTACTAAAATTTAAAGTAATGAAGATTGTGTTGTTATTCTTTTTTCTTTTCTTATGTCAGGGCAATATGTTCAAATTTGAAGGTAAAAATCACATTTCTGCAGAATGCATCCCATTAGTAACACTGTAACACTGTTCATGTTGTTTGGATAAATCTATTTACTATGTCAATACAAAATGATCTTTAAATGAGTAAGCTTTATATTTTCCTATTAATAAACTATAGTCTTCAAAGTATTTCATTAAATAAAATATTTTAATCAATCCAAAAAGAGAAAGGGGGGGAAGGAAGGAAGAAAGGAAGGAAGCAAGGGAGGGAGGAAGTTCTGAGGCAGACACCTGCCCAGACTCCAAAAAGTGAAAGAGGATGCGGGCTTGGACTGAGCCATGACTAAGAAACAACCAGAACTGCATTTGGAAGTACACCTGAATTCAGTTGAAATGAACGCTACTATTCTTAGAGTTATTGCCTAATAATTCAGATGAATCCAGGAGATTTCAAGGCTTCTAAATTAATCTTCTGGTTTTCTATGTTCAAACAAGCTTTTTTCCTCCTTCAGGGTATTTTTATTTTATCTTTATATTACGTTTATCTTTCATTGCTAGAAAATTTTGTAACACTATGACTTGTATATTGAGGTCATCTTGTTTCTGAAATATCAATCACAAATGTTGCTCAAATGAATTTCTCTCTGCTAGTGATGAGTCTTTCCTATAGTCTTGCTAACTTGCTGGAAACAAATGAATGACAGACAGGTCTAAATGACAGAGACTAGAATTGAAATAAACAGAAGCAAATATTAAAACATAAAAAATAATAAAAATTTAAAACATTATCCAATTGCAGCTTCCAGTCAGTATGCAGCAATCTAACTCATTTATTTCCATGATATTCCTAAGTGAAGTTATATAGTCTGAAAGCACAGATTCATTTCAAAATGAGAAAAAAATCAACCCAACAATTCTACTTTCATATTTACAGTCAATTACATGAAATATTCAAGCAGGAAATTACCCCAGAATCTAAATCATCCATAAATAATTCAAATTGTCATCTTTTGGCAGATCCTCTGAAAGCAATGTTTTTATCTGGGAAACAACTGAGAAGTTTAATATAGGAGAACATATGTATGTGGAGAATACACCCACAGTGTTTTACAATAAAGCCTGTCATGCTCCCATGTTCCTAAATGATGTTCCTGATGTACAGATTCAGAAACGGACATTCTATTTAGAGCCAGTTATTAGCAGGTTAGAGGGCTTGTCTTACTTAGCATAAAGGCATCTAACAGAGTTCCAAATGTTAGATGGCATTTACAGTAGTAATTTTATGATATTGTTCAAAAAAAAGAAAGTAGTTTATTTTGAACATTAGGCTAATTGATTAATGTCCACCTATGAAAGTGACTCATTGAGTGTCTAATATCCATCTGTCACTCTATTTGGTGCTTTACAAGAAAAAGGTAAGATAAAACACAGTCCTTACCACAAAGAAGCCCCATTATACTTAGGGAGAGACATATGCAAATAAAAAAATGAGCTTTACATAAAACCATATGATCTATAACAGCTTGCATTGTAAATTATATTACAATTAAATGCCATATTTCAAAAAATGCACCATATCTTTGCTTAAACTACTTGTGTTGTAATAAAACCTTCCATTTGATAATTTTTCAATCTTTTTTGACTATCACCTAAGGTAGGAGAAAGAATAGGAACATTAGTTCAGTTGTCCTCATGTCAAATATTTGTCATAGCTTAAAATCAGCTATCTATATAGCTGTAAGGTTTTAGCCGAAAGGAATACAGATATCCAGTTGAATGAAACTGCCTCATGCCACACTGGGTTATGGTTAATTAGACCAAAATCATGGAGAAGCTGGTTTTGTAACCATGGAAGGGCATACAAAATTAAGCTTTATAATTCATAATGATTTATCTATTAAATATTGATTGAAAAGTAAACTATGTATTGGCATGTGTCCTAACACCTGAGATACAGAGATGAAATAAAATTCACAGGGCACAATGAAAGATACAAACATGTATCTTAGTAAAAATAAGTACTATAATAAATGTATTCTAATGTTTTATATATTCTGGGAGCCACAGGAAAACACAACTATGAAGGGTTAGAGGGTGGATAGGAAAATGAAGGAGGTTTCATTGAGGTTGTAATATTTGAGGTGGGTTCTCAAAGGTAATTTAGAAACTGCATTCTAGGATAAATGGAAAAGTATATCTAAAGACACAGAGGAGAAATGGCATGACAGGACATCAAGTTTCAGCACCAGTCTGTAAAGAGCTTGGAAATCATCACTCCCACCCTTACAAGAGAAAAAGCTAGAGAACTGAAAATCAGTGACTTTTCTTGCACTCAACAGAGATCTAAGGTCTCAAGGCAAACTGCCACCTGCTCCCCTCATCCAGAGAAATAGGAACACCCAGAGTCCGAGCTGAGATTTGCTTCCCTGGAGAAGAAGCCACTACTGGAACCAGAATTTGGTAGGAACACTTAAACAGTAATTTTGAGGAACTGCTGGATGCTGAGTATAAATTAGCTTTAGAGGACAATCTTGGTGCTGCAATCTTAGGAGGGCCTCAGACTTTTGTGGTCTTTACCTCCAGGAATACTGCTAGGCTCTCACAGTGAAAATGCAAGATTCCCTTGTGTCTCTGGCAGAGGGGAGGAGAAGAGAATATTTGTGAAATAAGCCCAGAACCTCCTTTATAGCAAACGCCTGCTTTCTGAGTGAAAAGATTTGACAAGAACCTTATTTCAGCTGGAAAGAGGGAACTCCTCCCAATTCAGCCCCCTCCTGCCTCTACCTCAACTAGGGTTAAAAAAAAAAAAATGGTCAATAGGGGTCAGAGCTTCAAGGAAACAGAGTGGTTCTTATGCAAACCAACAGAATGTTGCTGCCATAGAAAGTAATAAGGAATTGGGGGTAAGAGGAGCTAAAAGCCTTCAGAAACACTTGTGAAGTCCACAGCCCCCTGAGCCCACTAAAACCCTGAGATATAATGAGAAGATTACAAAATATTTCCCACCCCTAACACCTTATCACTACATCATCAGAGATCCATTATAGCAAGAGTGGATAACAGCTCAAAAAGCAGAAAAGTACAGAATTCCTCTGAGGAGCAATACTTAGGGAAGCTCAAAGTCAAGAGGATATAAAAACAAGGACAAAAGAGAAGCCAAAGCCTCTAGCACCTATACCTACAACAAACATTAAATACAGCGCAACTCCTACATCAACATAAATCCTCACACTAAAGGCCCATTTACTCAGGTACTATTATCTGATACAACATGTTCAAGTGGTAACAAAAAAAAATTACAAGTCATGCCAAAAGGCAAAAACAAAAAACAGAGTCTAACTAAGCTAAGCAATCTCCAGAACTAGCACCATAAGTGACTTAGATATTGAGATTATCAGAGAAAAAATTTGAAATGTCTTATTAAAGTATTAAAGGATCTAATAGGAAAAGTGGACAAAATACAAAAACAGATTGGAAAGGTGAGCAGAGATAGAAATTCTAAAAATCAAAAGTAAATGCTAGAAATAAAAAAAGTATAACAAATATTAAAAAATGTTTTTGATGGGCTCATCAGTACACTTGACAGGAACAAAGAAAGAATCCGTTATTTTGAAGACAACTCAAAGAAACTTCCCAAATTAAAACAGAAAGAGAAAAAAAAGAACTGGAAAAAAATGGGGGGAAAAAAGAAACAGAACAAAATATCCAAGAACTCTGAGATAATATCAAAGGTATAACATATATATAATAAAATGCCAGAAGGAGAATAAAGAGAAAACAATAATGACCAAGAATTTTTCAAAATTACAGACAGAAACCAAACCAAAGATCAAGAAGCTCAAAGAATACAAGGTAGGATTAAAAAAAAAAAAAAGTCACTTGGGCATATCATATTTAAATTACAAAAAAACAGAGACAAACAGAAAATCATGAAAGAAGCAAGGAAGGAGAACCTTATCTATAAAGAAACAAGGATAGTAACTACAGTGAATATCTCATCAGCAACCACGCAAGCGAGTGTTGAGAGAAAAAAAAATCCACCAACCTAGAATTATATATTCAATGAGATCATCCTTCAAAAATGAAGAAATCAAGACTTTCTCAAACACACCTGAAGGAATTTATTAACAGCAGTCTTGCATTGCAAGATATGTTAAAAGAAGTTCCTCAAACAGAAGAAAAGTAACACAGATCAGAAAGTTGGATCTACACAATGAAATGAAGAGGTAAAATAAGATCTTATATTTTTGTTATTCATAATTGACTTAAAAGATAATTTTTTATATAAAGCCCTAATAGTACCAATGTTTTGGGTCATGAAAGCATATGGATATGTGAAATGAATTATAGCAAGGTCACAGGAACAGAAAGGAGGAACTGGGAATACTCTATTACAAGGTTCCTGCACTACATGTAAAGTGGTACAGTGTTATTTGAAAGTAGATTTAGGTTAGAGTTAAAATTATGTAAAATTAAAGCCACAAAGTATTTATACAAAAGTGTCATGAATGTAGATGCAAAAATACTCAACAAAATACTAGCAAATCAAATCCAACAATCTATAAAAAATAACTATATACCACAATCACATGAGATTTATTCCAGGTATGAAAAACTGGTTTGACATTTGAAAATCAATGTAATCTATCACAGTAACAGGCTAAAAAAGAAACAATAATTTATCAAGAGATTCAGAAAAATGCATTTGACAAAATCTAACATCCATTCACAATAAAAACTCTAAGCAAACTAGGAATAAAGGAAAACTTCCTTAACTTGATTTTAAAAAATCTAAAATGCAAACAAACAAACAAAACAGCCATACATCTACCATCATACTTAGTGGTAAGAAACCAGATGCTGTCCCCCTAAGACTGGGAGTAAAGCAAGAGTGTCCCTTCTCACCACTCATTTTCCCCATTGTACTGGAAGTCCTAACCAATTGAAAGAAAGAAAAGAAAGAAAGAAAAGAAAAGAAAAGAAAAGAAAAGGAAAGAAAAGAAAAGGAAAGAAAGAAAGAAAGAAAGAAAGAAAGAAAGAAAGAAAGAAAGAAAGAAAGAAAAGAAAGAAAGAAAGAAAGAAAAGACAAGAAAAGAAAAAAGCGAAAGAAGGAAGGAAGGAAGAAAAGAAAGAAAGGAAGGAAGAAAGAAAGAAAGAAAAGAGAAAGAAGGAAGGAAGGAAGAAAAAGAAAAAAAGGAAGAAAAGAGAAGGAAGGAAGGAAGGAAGGAAGGAAGGAAGGAAGAAAGAAAGAAAGAAAGAAAGAAAGAAAGAAAGAAAGAAAGAGAAAGAAAGAAAGAAAGAAAAAAGAAAGGAAGGAAAAGAGAAAGAGAAAGAAAAGAAAAGGAAGGAAGGAAGGAAAGAAAGAATGAACGAAATGATCATTTAGAAGGAGAAGATAAAATTGTCTTTTCACAGATGACATGACTGTGTAGAAAATCCCAAAGAATCATTAACAAAAAAAAGTATTGGAACTAGGGGAGCCTGGGTGGCTCAGTCGTTAAGCGTCTGCCTTCAGCTCGGGTCACGATCCCAGAGTCCTGGGATCGAGCCCCGCCATCGGGCTCCCTGCTCTGCGGAAAGCCTGCTTCTCCCTCTGCCACTCCCCCTGCTTGTGTGCCCTCTCTCACTGTCTCTCTCTCTGTCAAATAAATTTTAAAAAAAATTTTTTTTAATTGGAACTAATAAGCAATTATAGCAAAGTTGCAGAGTACAAGGTTAGTATACAAAAGTCAACTGTGCTCCCATATACTAGCAGTAAACAATTAAAATCAGACATTAAAAAACATCATTTACATTAGCACCCAAAAAAGCATTAGATACTTAGGTTAAAAGCTAACAAAATATGTATATGATATATACAAGGAAAACTACAAAACTCTCATTACAGAAATCAAAGAAGATCTAAATAAATGGACAGACATTCCACGTTCATGAAGAGGAAGACTCAATATTGTTAAATGTCACTTCTCCCCCCCTTATTCTATAAATTCAATGCAATTTGAATCAAAATTTTAGCAAATGACTTTGTGGATACTGACAAACTAATTCTAAAGTTTATATGAAAAGGCAAAAGACCCAGAATAGCCAACAATATTGAAGAAAAATAAAGTCAGAGGACGGACACTGACCTCAACATTTATTATAAACTTAAAATAATCAAGACAGTGTGGTACTGACAAAAGAATATACAATAAAGCAATGGAACAGACTAGAGAGGCCATAATAGATCCTCATAAATATGGGCAACAGATCTTTGACAAAGAAGCACAGGCTATTCAAAGGAGAAAGGATAGTTTTTTCAATAGATGATGCTCAAACAATTAGATATCTACATATAAGAATCATCATCGTCAAGACACTGACCTTAAATTTCTCACAAAAATTAACTCAAAATATATCACAGACTTAGATGTAACACATAATATCATAAAACTACTAGAAGATAATGTGGGAGAAAATCTAACTGAACTTGGTTTTAGCAGTTAATTTTTAAATACAACACCAAAGGCATGATCCATGAAAAAAAATAATAAATTGAACTTCATTAAAATTAAAAACTTCTCTTCTACAACTGTTAAGAGAATGAAAAGACAAGTCATAGCTGTGAAAAAAGTATCTGGAAAACACATCTGGTAAAGGACTTGCTTGTATCCAAAATATTCAAAGAATTCTTAAAATATAACAGTAAGAAAACAATTCAATTAAAAAGTGGGCAAAAGAACTGAATGGACACCTCAAAGAAGATGTACTGATAGCAAATAAGCATATGAAAAGATGCTCATTATCATAAGTCATTAGAGAACTGAAAACTAATACAACAGCAATATAGTACTATACACCTATTGCCAAAATCCACAGCACTGACAATCCAAATGCTGGTAGACTTACAGGAACTCTCACTGCTGGTGGAAATGCCAAATGGTACAACCACTTTGGAAGACAGTCTGATAGTTTCTTACAAAACTAAACATGTTCTTACCATACGATCCAGCAATCACATACCTACCTAAAGGAGTTGAAAATTTATTTCCACACAAAAAATTGCAGACAGACGTTTAGAGCTGCTTTACTCATGACTGTCAAAAACTGGCAGCAACCAAGATGTTGTTCAATAAGGCAATGGATAAACCATGATACATCCATACAATGGAATACTAGCACGGCTGAAAAAGAAATATGTTATCAAGTCACAAAAAAACATGGAGGAACCTTAAATGCATAAGTGAAAGAGGCCAGTCTGAAAAGCCTAGACGTTGTATGATTCCAAATATATTATATTCCAGAAAAGGCAAAACTGTAGAGACAGTAAAAAGATTGGAGGTTGCCAGGAGTTCATTTGTGGTGGGGAAGGCAGGGGACTGTGGGGCAGAAAAGGGAAGGAGAAATAGGTGGAGCACAAGGGATTTTTAGGGAAGTGAAACTACTCTGTAAGATACTAAAATGGTGGATACGTAACATTCTGCATTTGTCAAAATTCACAGAATGTACAACCCAAAGAGTGAACCCTAAAGTAAACTATGGACTTCAGTTAATAGTAATACATCAATATTGGTTAAGCAATTGTTCCAAACAAGCCACATCAATATAACATATTAATAACAGAAGAAATGATGGGGGTGAGGAGAGGGAGTATATGGAAACTCTGTACTTTCTGCTCAATCATTCTGCAAACCTACAACTGTTCTAAAAAAATAAAGTCGATTTATTTAAAACAAAGTATAATTTATACACTAAAGAGAGGAGATAAAATTGAACCATGTAAAATGCTTGAAACCAGAGAAAACAGAATAAGAGGAGAAGAGGAGAAGAAACAAAAACAAATACAATAAATAGAAAACAGTTATACACATGGTAGATAATAACCTACTTATATTAATAATCACTTTATGTATGAATGGTCTAAACACACTAATTAAAAGATAGATATCATCAGAGTGGACTGAAAACAAAAACAAGACCCAAATGTGTAGTCTACAAGAAATACACCATAAATATAAAGACTTGGATGGGTAAAACGTAGAGGGATAGAGAAAACTATGCTAAGCTAACACTAATCAAAAGTGAGCTGGAATAATTATATTAATTTCAGACAAGCAAAGATAGACAGGGGCATTACACAATGATAAAGGGGTCAATTTTCCAAGAAGACTTAACAATCCTAAACATGTATGTACCTTACAAAAGAGGGTCAAAATATATGAAGCAAAAACTGATAAAACTGCAAATATATATAGATGAATCCACTATTATAGTGGGAGGCTTCAACATATCTCTGCCCATAATTGATAGACAAAGTAGGCAGAAAATTAGTAACCTGAATACTATTATCAATCAACTTGATCTAGTTAATGTTTATAGAATACTGCATCCAACATCAGAATATACATGTTTTTAAGCTCACATGGAATGTTCACCAAGACAGACCATATTCTAGGCTACAGAATACACCTTAGCAAATTTTAAACAGAAACCATACAAGGTATGTTTTCAGACCTCAGTGAAATTGAACTATAAATCAATAACAGAAAGGTAGCTGGAAAGCACCAAATATTTGGAAAGTAAACAACACACTTCTAAATAGCCAAATTAAAAACTAAACACCATACTTCTAAATAATCAAAGTAGAAATTTCAAGAGAAAAAAAGGGCATGACAAATGCACTGAACTCTACTGTAACTTGCTGTGTGGGAAAGATAAAAAGACTGGAAAATGGACAGAGTTCTTTTTTTTTTTTAAGATTTTATTTATTTATTTGAGAGAGAGAGAATGAGAGACAGATAGCAAGAGAGGGAAGAGGGTCAGAGGGAGAAGCAGACCCCCCGCTGAGCAGGGAGCCAGATGTGGGACTCGATCCCGGGACTCCAGGATCATGACCTGAGCTGAAGGCAGTCGCTTAACCAACTGAGCCACCCAGGCGCCCTTTTCTTTTTTTTTTTTTTTAAATGGACAGAGTTCTTAAGGCCTTCCAGATCATACTAAGAATTTTAGTCTTCACTCTGTAAGTAAAAATGTACCATTGGTATTACTGAGATCATATATGCATTTCAGAACAATCTCTACCAGAAGACTAGACCAACCAAAGGCTATAAAAATAAGGTAGGCCAAATATTCTGAACTAAGATTAAGGCAGCATAACTGGAAAGGAGAATGCCAAATGATACCCAGGAGATGAAAGGTGCAATCAACAGAACCTCTTCTTTACTACAGGTGAAAGGTGAAGAAAATGGAAAATGACTTTCAAGTATCTGGTTTGGTCAATTAGATAGACGGTGGTGCTATTTACCAAGAAAGGAAGTGAAAACTTTTCTTTGTATTATGAAGCTTTTATTTTATTTCTTTGAATTTATCTTTGAATTTTATTTTAAGTTTTTATTTACATTCTAGTTAGTTAACATACAGTGTAATATTGGTTTCAGGAGAAGAATTTAGTGATTCATCACTTACTATAACACCCAGTGCTCATCACAAGTGCCCTCCTTAATACCCATCACCCATTTAGCCATCGTCTACCCACCTCCCCTCCAGTAACCCTCAATTTGTTCTCTATAGTTAAGAGTCTCTTGTGCTTTGCCTCCCTCTCTTTATTTTTTCCCTTCCCCTATGTTCATGTTTTGTTTCTTAAATTCCACATAGGGTATTTGTCTTTCTCTGAGTGACTTATTCACTTAGCACTGTAATACACTGATTTTAATTAACAATTTAAGTACAAATGGTTATTTTACTGAGCAGCTGGTAATCAACTTATTCTCACAGTAAGGATTCTAAAAGCCTTATTTTGAAACTCTCATTTCTATTATTTGATCAACTGCTAGAGAGGAAAACTGTATGTTTAGAAGTATGTTTTTTCTTTTTTCAAATACCTTTATTGAAAAATAATTCACATACCATAACATTACCCTACTACTCAAGTTTACAATTCAATGATTTTTAGTATATTTACAGAGCTGAGCAACCATCCCTGCTATCTAATTTTAGAACCTTCCCATCAGCCCTGAAAGAAACCACAGACCTATTAGCACTCACTCCCCATTCCTCTCTCTTCCTAGCCCCCAGCAACCACTAATCTACTTTCTCTCTCTACCAGATTTGCCTATTCTAGCCATTTCATATAAATGGAATTATATGATTTATGGTCTTTTGTGATTGGTTTTCATCTAGTATGTTTTCAAGGTTCATCCATATTATAGCATGCATCAGTATTTCATTCACTTTTATTGCCAAATAGTTTTTTATTGTAAAGATACACCACATTTTGTTTATTCCTTAGTTTATTCCTTATTGCTAGATATCTGGAGTGTTTCCATTTTTTGATACTATGAATAATACTGATATGAACATTCATGTACAAATTTTTGTGTGTGTATGTTTTCATTTCTCTTGGGTATATACCTAGGAGTGAAATAACCTAATTTAAAAATGGGCAAAGGATTTGAATAGAAGATATACAAATGGCCAAAAGCACCTAAAAAGATGCTCAATATTATCAGTCATTACAGAAATAAAAATCACAACTATAGTGAGATACTTTTTACATCTACTATAACCTCTACATTGTCATTAGTGTTACTGAATTATGACAGAATGAATTCTTTTCTACAGGAATGCTCCACCTTGCCCCTGAAATGTCTGATTATAATTCTGCAAATTATATTTGTATGAAGTTTACAGAAGGTACACTTTCTTACAAGGAAAGGATAGACAGGCCTTTGAATCTTTACGTCTTCTGCTATCAAGATCTCATTTTTTGTTTTGTTCTGTTTTTTTTCTCTAGCTTCCCACTTATGAATTCTCGAAACCTAACTAAGAAAAATGTAATGTGTTTGGTCTCAGTAAATAAAACATTTTATACAATTTTTATTCTTAACTGAAATGAACCCTCAAGTTACCAGGATTATCTATTTCCTCCATAGATGTTACAAAACTGCTTAAAATTAATATTATATTTACTTTAGTTTTAAACATATACTCACCTTTTTGTGATACAGAATAACAGATGCAGTCATAGAAAGTCAACATTAGAAAAGTGGCAGGTCCTCACTGATATGAGGAATTCTTAATCTCAGGAAACAAACTGAGGGTTGCTGGAGTGGGGGGTGGGTTGGTAGGGTTGGTGTTGGCTGTGATAGACATTGGGAAGGGTATGTGCTATGGTAAGTGCTGTGAATTGTGCAAGACTTGAATCACAGATCTGTACCTCTGAAACAAACAATGCAATATATGTTAAGAAAAAAAAAGAAGAAGAAGAAGATAGCAGGAAGGGAAGAATGAAGGGGGGGAAATCGGAGGGGGAGACGAACCATGAGAGACGATGAATTCTGAAAAACAAACTGAGGGTTCTAGAGTGGAGGGGGGTGGGAGGATGGGTTAGCCTGGTGATGGGTATTAAAGAGGGCACGTTCTGCATGGAGCACTGGGTGTTATACACAATCAATGAATCATGGAACACTACATCAAAATGATGTAATGTATGGTGATTAACATAACAATAATTTTAAAAAAAAAGAAAAGTGGCAGATTCTAGCAATAAGACTGATATACAGTTGAATCTACGATGTCTCATAAGCTGAGCCTTTGTTCTTAAAAGGCCTCACTTGCTCACTTATTAATATAATACTTAGGAGTATCCATTAGCTTTTTTCATATGCCGTTATAGCAATGTAATATATACCACCAATATAAGAATAGAAGCACTGGCTTCTGCTATTGGCCACGAATCTGATCAGGCACAAATAAACAGTGCTATGGCAAAATCTTAAATAACTCTGGGTTATGAAGGTGAGAAAGAACTATTTGTTGTACCATCTACTGTGACTGAAGAAGTATAAGAATTTTTTTTAATTGTACATCCGGAATAGCGCAGAAATAAAATGGCTACAAAGCAACAGGCAGCAAATTCTGATCAACTGGCAGCTTTCGCAGAAGTCATGCTGGGGTAAAAAGTGCCTGTAACATACATTTTTCACCTGAATATAGCAGCAGTGAAAGCCGAGCACAATGCCCACTATAGGGCCCTCTCCAGTATATAGGTCAGCACATTCTGCAGCCTCCAGCCAGCATCTTTATGCAACATCCCTTCCCTAACAGGTGATTCTGGCTGCAAGCACCGTTTCAATCCTGCCAGCATCTCCACAGTCCAAAGCCCATACTGTCCACAAGCAGGACCAAGTACTGGTTCTCTCCCACAGCACCTCACGCCAGCCAGTTCAGTATAAACAGTGAGTATGCTATCTGAAGGAGTCTACTTCTTTAAACAGAAAATTTTGGCTTGGACTTTTCAGAAGGAAGCAAGCCACATCAGAAAATTCCTTCTGTTGGACTCTGTAGCAAAGGCTTCAGGGGCTTCAGGATGTACTTAAGAGCATATATGACACATCAAGGAATGTTGCAAGAATTGTAAATTGTGAATACTAAAATTCAATAAATAGGGGGTCACATTGCCCCAACCATCAACAGCACTCTTTCCACACGGATTTGCTAGCAATATAAGTCACTTTATTGTCCACTAGGTGGCTCATGACAGAAACAGGAGAACCAGCCTCCCACCAGCCTTTCCCCCCATTTTCAAATAGTCTCCACAGACCTCCATTCCACTTCCGAAACAATTTTCAGATTCACTATTTTCTTCTATCTGCTACTACATGGTATCTGCTACTGCATTCTATCTGCTACTCAATGGTATCTCACACCCCTTCTTAACTTCTCTGATACATTATCCACACAGTAGCAAGCATAATCTTTTAGAAACTTTCATTTTTAAAATATTCAGCAAAGTAAAGAGAATAACCTAATACTCATAGAACTACTCTCCATTTTGTCCTGCATGCTTCAGATAGGCGGATGACAGGCAGATGAGGATGGGTACATAGAGAGATGGACAATACATACATAAAAAGACAGAGAGAAAGGAAGACAGAAGACAGAAAGAGAGAGAGAGAGAGAGAGAGAGAGAGAGAGAGAGAGAGAGAAAGAAAGAAAGAAAGAAAGAAAGAAAGAAAGAAAGAAAGAAAGA
>NW_023270305.1:56356287-56516341 GCF_011800145.1 Mirounga leonina
AGAAAGAAAGAAAGAAAGAAAGAAAGAAAGAAAGAAAGAAAGAAAGAAAGAAAGAAAGGAAGAAAAGATCATTGTGAAACATTTCAGGCATACAAAAATCATAGATTGTATAATAAACATCCATGTAATAGACTCTCAGATTAAGAAATAAAATATTTCAAGTAATTTAAGCCCATATACATTTCACTCCTATCCCTTTCCCTTCTTTTTCCTCAGAGGTAACACTGTCTTGAATCTGGTATTTATCATTACCCCACATTTTTTAAAATCTATGATTACCTATGAATGTACAAATAAACATTAGTATTCCTCATTTTCAAATTTTACATGAAAGGCATAACTTACATATCAGTGGGAAACTTGACTTTTCTGCTCAGTGTTAGGGTTTTTGAGGTGTAACTGTAGCTCTAGTTCATTCATTTGAACTTCACAGTATTCTACTATAAAGTCATAACATTTATCTGTTCTCTTTGTAATTTCACATTAATTTTGTGAGGAGCTGTTAAGACCCCCAACAAACCCTTTTAGGGTTTGAGTAGAAATTGCATAGAAAATATAGATTAGTTTGAGGTAAATTGATGCTTCTTTAAGATGAGTATTTCAATTCCAAAGCCCTGTCTCCTTTTATTCAAATCTTACATACTTCAGCAAACATTTTGAAATTATCCCCTTTTTAAAAGCATTACAAAATTCTGTTAGAGCTAGTCCTAAGTACTTTATAATTTATTATGCAATGTTATATGCATTAATTTCTTTCTGTGGTGGCTAGTGGCTATGTAATCTTTTCTCAGTTGATCTTGAATCCAGAAAACCTGCAAAACTCCATTACTAGTTCTGTGATGTGTCTACATATGCTTTCCAGTTTTCTATGAAAGCAATCCTATCTATGGCAAATTATTTTTTTTTCTAATTTTTTAACTTTACTTCTCTATCTTATTGCATTGACTAGGATCTGCAGTATAACACTGCATAGAAGAAATTTTAACTGGCACCCTTCTTCATTCCTCAATGCAATGGCATAATTCCAAGCATCACATGTACATATAGGGAAGAAACAGTGGGTAGCTAGGGTGCAAAAAAGGAAAAGGATTGTGCATTTCTTTTATCAGGGAGGAAAGTCATTTCCAGAGGCTCCCCATCAGAATACTCTTTACATTTGATTGTCCAGAACTAGGTCATATGGCCATCCTTACAGAAGAGAGGATAAGAGGCAGCTGGGTAGCTCTCGGTTGGGCCTCTGACTCTTGATATTGGCTCAGGTCATGATCTTGGGGTTTTGGGATCAAGCCCCACGTTGGGCTCTGCCCTCAGCATGGCGTCTGCTTATCTTTCTCCCCCTGCGTGCACTCTCCCTCTCTCAAATGAATAAATAAATAAAATCTTAAAAAAAAAAAAAGTAGAGAGGCTAAGAAAGTGAGTATCTGGCTTTTTTCATCTTGATAGTAGGAAGTAGATAAGGAAAAGGAGTTCAGGAATGGCTCCTGGGTAGATTAAAAAAACAACCGAACCCACATATTTTATTTGCCTTCCATCTGCTAAGGCTTTCTTTTTTAATCTACGAAGCAGAGTTGAATTATATTTACTTTTGCTGCTTTTACACAGGTAATCATATAGATTTTTTATTTGGTTCATTAATCATACATTATTTTAGTAGCTTTTCAAATACTCATGCATTCATGCTTTCCTAGAATCAACTGTACTCGGTCATGCTGTAACTTTCCTCATGTACTGCTAAGTTAAATGTGTTAGTATCTTTTGGAGATTTTTTTGCATCCAAATTCAAGGTGAGATTTTTTTCTTAACCTTTTATTGCCTAGTTTTCACATCAATATTATACTAGACTCATTAGACTGATGTGCTGATTTCCCTCTTCTATTCCCTGGAGAAAAATTCACATTGAAGATTGTTGATTTGGGGGAAAAAATTTGAAAGTAAAAAGACTGTTGATTTGGTAGGCTAATTTGCCATCGAATGCTTTCCTGTATTTTGGAACTTAGGCAGTAAGACTGCCAGGAAAGCCTGTAGCAGCCCTTGGCTCCAACCAGTGAACCTAGCTATGATTCCCTATCAATTCACCACATTTAATGCCCGTTAGTCTACAGGAGCCAATTTCTTGTTCCAGCGCTGATAGTGTCCTGTGTCAGATACAGAAAACTCATGGCTTCAGCTTCATCCACCATTTTGTGTTTCTATTCTGTTTTTGTTCTGCAGAAATATTTAGCTTGTTCTAGAACCCAACTATATATTTTGGGTTTTTGCTCCTGTTTTTATATTTTATAGATCAATACTATTTGTGTTGAATTCAAACACTGTATATAAACACATGTGCGATCTTGATCAGAAGCCCAAAAACATTCTTTGAAAATGTGGTCTAGCATAGCCTGCAAGATTTAGCTCTTGCATATCTCCATCCTGGGCTCCTACCAGTTTCTCTCATTTCTTTTTCCCTTAGTTTTTTTTCTTCCAAGATTTTATGTAAATTCAAGTTAGTTAACATATAGTGTAATATTGGTTTCAGGAGTACAATTAAGTGATTCATCACTTACATACAACACCCAGGGCTCATCACAAGCGCCCTCCTTAATGTCCATCACCCATTTAGCCCATCCCCCTACTGAATTCCCCTCCAGCAACCCTCAGTTTGTTCTTTATAGTTAAGAGTCTTTTATGGTTTGCCTCCCTCTCTGTTTTTATCTTATTTTATTTTTCCTTCCCTACCCTTATGTTGATCTGTTTTGTTTCTTAAACTGCACATATAGGTGAAATCATATGATATTTGTGTCTTTCTCTGACTTATTTCGCTTACCCTAATACACTCTAGCTCCATCCACATCATTGCAAATGGCAAGATTTCAGAGGAATACTCCATTGTACGTATATATCACATATTTTTACATTCATCAGTCAATGGACATTTGGGCTCTTTGCATAATTTGGCTATTGTTGACACTACTGCTATAAACATCAGGGTGCATGTGCCCCTTAAAATCAGCATTTTTGTATCCTTTGGATAAATACCTAGTAGTGCAATTGCTGAACTTTTTGAGGAACCTCCATTCTGTTTTCCAGAGTAGCTGCACCAGTTTGTATTCCCACAAACAGTGTGAGAGGGTTCCCCTTTCTCCATGTCCTCACCAACATCTATTGTTTCCTGAGTTGTTAATTTTAGCCATTCTGACAGGTGTGAGGTGGTACCTCAGTGTGGCTTTGAGCTATATTTCCCTGGTGATGAGTGATATTGAACATTTTCTCATGTGTCTGTTAGCCATTTGTGTGTCTTCTTTGGAGAAATGTCTGCTCACGTCTTCTGCCCATTTCTTAACTAGACTTTATTTTTCGGGTGTTGAGTTTAATAAGTTCTTTATAGATTTTGGATAGTAGCCCTTTATCCGATATGTCATTTGTAAATATCTTCTCCCATTCCATAGTCTGACTTTTGGTTTTATTGATTGTCTCCTTCACTGTGCAGAAGCTCTTTATCTTGATTAAGTCCCAATAGTTTCATTTTTGCTTTTGTTTCCCTTGCCTCTAGTGACATATCTAGTCAGAAGTTGCTATGACTGAGGTCAAAGAGGTTACTGCCTGTGGTCTCCTCTAGGATTTTCATGGTCTCCTGTCTTAACATTTAGGTCTTTCATCCATTTCTAATTTATTTTTTGTTTATTTTTGTAAGAAAATGGTCCAGTTTCATTCTTCTGCATGTTGCTGTCCAGTTTTCCCAACACCATTTCTTGAAGAGACTGTGCCTTTTCTTATTGGATCTTCTTTCCTGCTTTGTCAAAAATTAGTTGACCATATAGTTGTGGATCCATTTCTGGGTTTTCTTTTCTGTTCCATTGACCTCTGTGTCTGTTTTTGTGCCAGTTTCATACTGTCTTGATAATTACAGCTTTGTAATTCAGCTTGAAGTCTGGGATTGTGATGCCTCCCACTTTGCTTTTCTTTTTCAACATTACTTTGGTTATTCAGGGTCTTTCTTAGTTCCATATAAATTTTAGGACTGTCTGTTCTAGTTCTGTGAAAAATGTTGGTGTTATATTGATTGGGATTGCATTGAATGTGTAGATTCCTTTGGGTACTATAGATATTTTAACAATATTTGTCCTTCCAATCCATGTGCATGGAATGTTTTTCCATTTCTTTGTGTCTTCCTCAATTTCTTTCATAAGTGTTCTATAGTTTTAACTGTACAGATCTTTTACTTCTTTGTTAGGTTTATTCCCAGATATCTTACGGGTTTTGGTGCAATTGTAAATGGGACTAACTCTGATTATTCTTTCTGCTGCTTCATTATTGGTGTATAGAAATGCAACAGATTTCTGTACATTGATTTTATATCCTGCAACTTTGCTGAATTCATGTATTAATTCTAGCAATTTTTTGGTGGAGTCTTTCGGGTTTTCTACGTAGAGTATCATGTCATGTGCAAATAGTAAAAGTTTGACTTCTTCCTTGCTGATTTGTATGCCTTTTTTTTCTTTTTGTTGTCTGATTGTGGAGGCTGACTTCCACTACTATGTTAAATATAAATGGTGAGAGTGGACATCCTTGTCTTGTTCCTGACAGTAGAGGAAAGGCTCTCAGTTTTTTCCCACTGAGGATGATATTAGCTGTGGGTCTTTTCTATATGGCCTTCATGATGTTGAGGCATGTTCTTTCTATCCCTACTTTCTTGACTGTTTTTATCAAGAAAGGATGCTGTATTTTGACAAATGGTTTTTACGCATCTATTGAGAGGATCATATGGTTTGTACCCTTCCTTTATTAATGAATGTAATGTATCATGTTGATTGTCTTGTGGATACTGAACCATCCCTGAAGCCCAAGAATAAATCCCACTTGATCATGGTGAATAATCCTTTCACTGTACTGTTGGATTCGATTAGCTAGTATCTTCTTGAGAATTTTGCATTCATATTCATCGGAGATACTGGTCTGTAATTCTCCTTTTTAGTGGGCTCTTTGTCTGGTTTTGGAATCAAGAAATGCTGGCCTTGTAGAATAAATTTGGAAGTTTTCCTTCCATTTCTATTTTTTTGGAACAGCTTCAGAATAGGTATTAATTCTTTAAATGTTTGGTAGAATTCCCCTGGGAGGCCATCGGGCCCTGGACTCTTGTTTGTTGGGAGATTTTTGATTACTGATTCAATTTCTTTGCTGGTTATGAATCTGTTCAAATTTTCTATTTCTTCCTATTTCAGTTTTGGTAGTTTATATGTTTCTAGGAATTTACCCATTTCTTCCATATTGCCCAATTTGTTGGCATATAATTGCTCATAATATTCTCTTGTAATTGTTTGTATTTCTATGGTGTTAGTTGTGATCTCTCCTCTTTCATTCATGATTTTATTTATTTGGGTCCTTTCTCCTTTCTTTTTGATCAGTCTGTCTAGGGGTTTATCCATTTTGTTAATTCTTTCAAAGAACCAGCTCCTGGTTTCCTTGATCTGTTCTGTTTTGTTGTTTTTTTTTATATCTATATCATTTCTTCCTGCTCTAATCCCTATTATTTACCTTCTTCTACTGGTTTTAGGCTTTATTTGCTGTTCTTTTTCCAGCTCCTTTAGATGTAAGGTTAGGTTGTATATTTGAGACTTTTCTTGCTTCTTAAGGTAGACTTGTATTGTTATATAATTTCCTCTTAGGACTACCCTTGTTGCAACCCAAAGGTTTTGGACAGTTGTGGTTGTGTTTTCATTTTCATTTGCTTCCATGCTTTTTATTTCTTCTTTAATCTCCTAGTTAACCTGTTCATTCTTTAGTAGAATGTATTTGCAATCTTTCCAAATTTTTTCTTGTGGTTGACTTCCAGTTTCAGTATGTTGTGGTCTGAAAATATGCATGATATGATCTCAATATTTTTGTACTGATTGAGACCTGATTTACCACCTAGAATGTGATCTGTTCTGGAGAATGTTCCATATGCACTCAAAAAGAATGTGTATTCTGCTGCCTGAAGATGAAACATTCTTAATATGTCTGTTAAGTCCATCTGGTCCAGTGTGCCATTCAAAGTCAATGTTTCCTTGTTGAACTTCTGCTTAAATGGTCTGTCCATTGCTGTGAGTGGGGTGTTAAAGTCCCGTACTATTATTGTATTATCATCGATGAGTTTCTGTACGTTTGCTATTAATTTATATATTTGGCTGCTCCCAAGTTGGGGGCATAAATATTTACAATTGTTAGATCTTGTTGGATAGATCCATTTATTATGATATAGCGCCCTTCTTCATGTCTTATTAGTCTTTGATTTAAAATCTAGTTTATCTGGGGGCACCTGGCTGGCTCAGTTGTTAGCATCTGCCTTCGGCTCAGGTCATGATCCCAGGGTCCTGGGATCAAGCCCCTCATCAGGCTCCCTGCTCAGCAGGAGGCCTGCTTCTCCCTCTCCCACTCCCCCTGCTTGTGTTCCCTCTCTCACTATATATCTCTCTCTGTTAAATAAAGAAATAAAATCTTTTTTTAAAAAATCTAGTTTATCTAGTATAAGTATGGCTACTCTAGCTTTCTTGTGATGTCCATTAGCATGATAGATAGTTCTCCACCCCCTCACTTTCAATCTGGAGGTATTTTTAGGTCTAAAATGAGTCTCTTATATGCAGCATATCAATGGGTCTTGGTTTTTTATCCATTCTGATATCCTAGGTCTTTTCATTTGAGCATTTAAATTCAGAGTAATTACTGATAAATAGGAGTTTAGTGCCATTGTATTACCTGAAAATTCACTGTTCCTATAGATTGTCTCTGCTCCTCTCTAGTCTTTGTTGCTTTTGTCCTCTCTTTCCCACTCAAAGGGTCCCCTTTGAGGTTTAGCGTTCACAAACTCCATTAGTTTTTGCTTGTCTTAGAAACTCTTTATCTCTTCTTCTATTCTGAATGACAACCTTATTGAATATAGTATTCTTGGCTGCATATTTTACCATTTAGCACGTTGAATATATCCTGCCACTATGGAAAGATCTGCTGCTAACCACATGTGTCCACCCTTTTAGGTAAAGGAACTTTTGTCCCTAGCTGCTTTCAGAATTCTCTTTATCTTTGTATTTGGCAAGTTTCACTATGATATGTCTTGGTGTTGATCTGTTTTGTTTTGTTTTTTTTGTTTTGAGGGGAGTTCTCTGCCTCTTGGACTTGAATGCCTGTTTCCTTCCCCAGATTAGGGAAGTTCTCAGCTATAATTTGTTCAAATAAACCTTCTCCCCTTTTTCCTGCTCTTCTTCTTCTGGGACTCCTATAATATGGATATTATTGCACTTCATGGAATCACTGAGTTCCTTAAGTCTACATTCGTGATCTAATAGTTTTCTTTCTTTCTTTTTGGCTTCATTGTTTTCCATAATTTTATTCCCTATATCATCCATTTAATCCTCTGCTTCTTCCATCTTCACTGTGATTATACCCAGTTGGTTTTGCATCTCAGTCATATCATTTTTTTATTTTGGCCTGACTAGTTTTTAGGTCTTTTATCTCTGCAGCCAGGGTTTCTCTGGTGTCTTCTACATTTCTTTCAAGCCCAGCTAAAATATTATGACTGTTGTTCTAAATTCTTGTTCAGATATATTGCTTATCTATTTTCAGAAAATCCCTGGCTGTGATTTCTTCTTGATCTTTCTTTTAGGGAGAATTCCTCCACCTTGTCATTATGTCTAGGTTTCTGTCTTTTGCATGTTATGAAACCTTGTTAGGTTTCCTGCTCCTGAGAGTAATACTTTATTAAGAAGGGATCATACACTGGAGGTTCCTCAAGATGTTAAAAATAGAGCTACCCTACAACCCAGCAATTGCGCTACTATTTACCCCAAAGATACAGACGTAGTGAAAAGAAGGGGCAGATGCACCCCAATGTTCATAGCAGCAATGTCCATGATAGCCAAACTGTGGAAGGAGCCGAGATGCCCTTCAGTGGAGAAAGAAGATGTGGTTCATATATACAATGGAATATTACTCAGCCATCAGAAAGGATTTGCATCAACATGGATGGAACTGGAAGGGATTATGCTAAGTTAAATAAGTCAGGCAGAGAAAGACAATTATCATATGGTTTCACTCATATGTGGAACATAAGGAATAGCATGGAGGACCATAGGGGAAGGGAGGGAAAACTGAATGGGAAGAAATCAGAGAGGGAGACAAACCATGAGAGACTCTGGACTCCCGGAAACAAACTGAGGGTTACAGAAGGGAGGGGGTAGAGTGGGGTAACTGGGTGATGGGCATTAAGGAGGGCACATGTGGTGATGAGCACTGGGTGTTATACTCAACTAATGAATTTCTGAACACTACATCAAAAACTAATGATGTACTATATGCTGGCTAATTGAACATAATAATACAAATAACAAAAAAAAGAAGGGATCATGCACTATGCCTGGCACTTCAGAAGTGTCCTGGTATATGCTGTGTGCACTCTGCTGTCATGTTTTGGCTGTTCTTTCCTGCAGGTCAGTTATCCGCAAAGTTTCTCCTTGCTTGTAGTGGGGAGTGTTTGGAACTTTAACTAGATGTGCTTTGATTTGTTTGTCAAAATAAGCCTGCCACATTCTCTCCCTCTAATTGTGCAGATTGTTCTCTTAATCCTCAGATTGATTTCCTAAGTGTTCAAAATGATTTGATGTTGATCTAGCTGTGTTTAAGGGATGAGGCAAGCCCAGGGTCCCCCTACTACTTTGCCATCTTAATTCCTTTCCTCCCTTATTTCTTTATGCTTCATTCATATGCACCTACATTTGGTTCCTAAATTGCTAGTCTTTTCAGCCTATGGATTTTTAAATATTTTCTAACCTAGCCTGGAGTCATCCTTCATCCATCCATACAGTCATGCCTATCAACAGACCATTATCATCTTACTAAACAACCACTCAATTTCAGCTTTAATTTACAAGTCAGTTCTCAGAGAAGCCTTTCTTCCCCATCCCATTCCTGCTTAGATGGGACCCCATTACATACCCTCTCTTCATAGAATTTATCACAATTGTAATTAAAACTATTTGGTTAATTTGTTTATTTATGTCTACCTCCAGAATTAGACAGTAAACCTAGTGAGGGCAGGAACCCTGTCTTATTCATTTTATCCCCAGCACCTAGCACATTGTCTAACACATAATGAGAACTCAGTAAGAGTTTATCAAATTAGTGATTTAGTCTTATTTCCATTCATAAAATGCATTCAATTGCTCAAATTAGATGGGTCTATAGAATTAAGGCTAAAATTGATTTGGGATTAAAAAATCATATAGCAAAGAAGGAATGCTGATAGAAAATAGAAAATATGAATCACCGCTTTCTAGCAAATAAATTCAAGTTTAAGAATTAAGCCTTCTATACACACCATAATTGTATTATTGAGAATTCATAGCCTCCATTTATAATTCTTACCAGACAGTATGAGATTGTATACTAAATGTTACTAAAAATAGGCAAATTATTAGTCCTTAATGATTAAAAATGAATTAGAACAGATATCTGACAAGACTAATAAAATCATCTTCATTCAGTTACAAGTTTTCTTAAATGGGAAAAAAAGAGATGGACATATAGCTTAAGACTGGGGAATTTCTACAAAGAATGAATTTCTACATCAATCAGAATTGCTACCATCAACAAAATAAAATATAACAAGTGTTGGTGAGAATGTGGAGAAATTATAACTCTTGTGCACTGTTGGTGATAATGTAAAATGATGCAGTCATTATGAAAACAGTATGGAGGTTCCTCAAAAACTTAAAAACAGAAGGCCTATATAATCTATCAATTCCACTTCTGGGTCCAAAAGAACTGAAAACAGGGTCTTGAAAAGGTATCTGTACACCCATGTTTATAGCAGTGTTATTCATAGTAACCAAAAGGTGGAAATAATCCAAGTGTTTCTCAATGGATGAAAGGTTAAACAAAATGTAGTATATACATATATTATGGAACTAAATCCTTGTACTGCCCCAAAATTCATATGTTGAAACTCCACCAATGGGATGATATTAGGAGGAAGGCCTTTGAAAGGTAATTAGAATTAGAAGAGACCATGAGGATAGAGCCCTCATGAATGGAATTAGTACTCTTATAAGAGTCATAAGAGAGCTTGTTTTCTCTCTGCTCTCTTCCATGTGAAAATACATTAAGAAGCTGGCAGTGCACAACCCAGAAGAAGGCCCTCGCTGGAACTCAATCATGCTGACACCCTGATCTCAGACTGCCAGCCTCCTGAACGGTGAGAAATAAATTTCTGTTGTTTATAAGTCATCCAGTCAATGGTATTTTTAATTTTGTAGCCCAAGATAAGACAGAAATTGGCACCCAAGAAGTAGATGTGCTGCTTTAACAAATACCTAAAAATATAGAAGTGGTTTTGGATAATGAGCAAAAGCTAAAAAAGTTTTGAAGTGTATAGTAAAATAAACCTACACTGTCATAAATGGACCATTAAGGAAGATTCTGGTAAGAGCTCAGAAAGAAAAGAAGAAAGCTGTAGAGAAAGTCTCAGTCGCCTTAGAGAATACCTAAGTAATCTTGAACAGAATGTTGGTAGAAATATGGCGAATGAAGGCCATTCTGGTGAGGTTTCAGACAAAAATGAGTAACGTGTCACTGGAAACTGGAGGAAAGGCAATCCTTATTATAAAGTAGCAAAGAACTTGGCTGAATTGTGTTTGTGTTCTAGTATTTTATGGAAGGTAGAATTTATGAGAGATGAAATTGGCTATTCAGCTGAAACTGTTTCTAAGCAAAGTGTGAAGAATAAAATGTGAGGAGAGATGGGGTGCCTGGGTGGCTCAGTCAGTTAAGCATCTGCCTTCGGCTCAGGTCATGATCCCAGGGTCCTGCTTCTCCCTCTCCCATCCCCCTGCTTGTATGCTCACTCTCTCTTTCTCTCCCAAATAAATAAAATCTTCTGAAAAAAATGTGAGGAGAGAGAAATGACTTAAAGATGGAATTGTTAAGCAAAATTAAGCAGAATTTTTGATGGAGTATTTTGGGTTTTCTATATAGATTATTGTGTCATCTGCAAATAGTAAAGTTATAGTTCTTCCTTGCCGATTTGGGTGCCTTCTATTTCTTTTTGTTGTCTGATTGCTAAGGCTAGGACTTCCAGTACTATGTTGAACAACAGTGGTGATCCCTGTCTTGTTCCTGACCGTAGAGGAAAAGCTCTCTGTTTTTCCCCATTGAGGATGATATTAGCCGTGGGTGTTTCATATATGGCCTTTATTATGTTAAGGTATGTTCCCTCTAACCCTACTTTGTTGAGGGTTTTTATCATGAATGAATATTGTACTTGGTCAAATGCTTTTTCTGCAACTACTGAAAGGATCATATGGTTCTTATCCTTTCTCTTGTTGATGTGATGTATCATATTGATTGATTTGCAATTAATGAACCACGCAACATCCCAGGAATAAATCCCACTTGATAACAATTTCCTTAATGTATTGTTGGATTCGGTTTACTAGTATTTTACTGAGAATTTTGCATCCATGTTCATCAGGGATATTGGTCTGTAGTTCTCGTTTTAGTGGAGTATTTATCTGGTTTTGGTATCAGGGTAATGCTGGCCTCATAGAACAAATTTGCAAGTTTTCCCTTTTTTTCTATTTTTTGGGATAGTTTGAGAATAGGTATTAACTCTTCTTCAAATATTTGGTAGAATTCAACTATGAAGCTGTCTGGCCCTGGACTTTTGTTTGTTGGGAGTTTTTTTATTACTGATTCAATTTCTTTGCTGGTTATTGGTCTGTTCAAGTTTTGTATTATTTCTTATTTCAGTTTTGATAGTTTATATGCTTCTAGGAATTTATCCATTTCTTTCACATTGTATAATTTGTTAGCATATAGTTTTTCATAATAATCTCTTATAATTGTTTGTATTTCTGTGGTGTTATTATCTTTCCTCTCTCATTTGTAATTTCATTTACATGGGTCCTTTTGCTTTTCTTTTTGATAAGTCTGGCTAAAGGTTTATCAATTTTATTACTTTTTTCAAAGAACCAGCTCCTGATTTCATTGAGCTGTTCTACTGGGGTTTTTTATTTCTATATCATTTATTTCTGCTCTAATCTTTATTATTTCCTTCCTTCTGCTGGCTTTAGGCTTCATTTATTGTTCTTTTTTTAGTTCCTTTAGGTGTAAAATTAGGTTAAGATTTTTTTGCTTCTTGAAGAGGTAGGCCTATATTGCTATATACTTCCCTTTTCAGATTGCATTTACTGCAATCCAAAAGTTTTGGGCCACTGTGTTTTCATTTTCATGTATTTTTTTTTATTTCTTCTTTGATTTTCTGGTTGACCCATTCATTGTTAAGTAGCATGTTGTTTAACCTCCATGTATTTGTGGTCTTTCCAGATTTTTTCTTGTGGTTGATTTCTAGTTTCATAGCACTGTGGTCAGAAAAGGTGTATGGTATGATTTCAACCTTTTTGTATTCATAGAGGCTGTTATGTGACCTAATATGTGATCTATTCTGGAGAAGGTTCCATGTGCACTTGAAAAATACCACTAGAACTGATAAACAAATTCCATAAAGTCACAGGATACAAATCAGCATATAGAAATCTGTTGCATTTCTATGCAATAATAATGAAGCAGGAGAAAGAGAAATCAAGAAAGCAATACCATTTACAACTGCACCAAAAACAATAGGATAGGAATAAACCTAACCAAAAAAATACTGATGAAAGAAACTGAAGATGACACAAAGAAATGGAAAAACATTCCATGCTCATAGATTGGAAAAATAAATATTGTTAAGGGGCGCCTGGGTGGCTCAGATGGTTAAGCGTCTGCCTTCAGCTCAGGTCCTGATCCTGGGGTCCTGGGATCAAGCCCCACATCGGGCTCCTGGCTCAGCGGGGAGCCTGCTTTTCCCTCTCCCTCTGTCTCTGTCTCACCCCCTGCTCATGCTCTCTCTCTCTGTGTCTCTGTGTCTCAAATGAATAAATAAAATCTTTAAGAAAAAAAAAACCAAATATTGTTAAAATATGTCTATACTATCCAAAGCAAACTACACATTCAATGCAATCCCTATCAAAATACCAATAGCATTTTTCACAGAGCTAGAACAAGCAATCCTAAAATTTGTATGGAACCACAAAAGACTATGAATAGACAAAGCAACCTTGAAAAAGAAAAGCAAAGCTGGAGGCATCACAATTCCAGACT
This sequence comes from Mirounga leonina, assembly GCF_011800145.1. NCBI lineage: Eukaryota > Metazoa > Chordata > Mammalia > Carnivora > Phocidae > Mirounga > Mirounga leonina. The sequence continues at coordinate 56,369,437 of NW_023270305.1, forward strand.
TCAAGTTATATTACAAAGCTGTAGTGATCAAAACAGTATGGTAATGGCATAAAAACTGATGTATAGATGAATAGAACAGAATAGAAAACCCAGAAATTAATCCACAACCAAATGGTCAATTAAGCAGAAAAGAATATCCAAAGGGAAAAAGAGTCTCTTCACAAATGGTTTTGGGAAAAACTGGACAACATGCAGAAGAATGAAAGTAGACCACTTTCTTATACCATACACAAAAATAAATTCAAAATAGAACAAAGGCCTAAATGTGAGACAGGAAACCACAAAAATCCTTGAGGGAAGCACAGGCAGACCTCTTTGACATCGGCTATAGCAACTTCTTTCTAGGTATGTTTCCTGAGACAAGGGAAGCAAAAGCAAAAATGAACTGTTGGGGGGACGCCTGGGTGGCTCAGTTGTTAAGCGTCTGCCTTCAGCTCAGGTCATGATCCCAGGGTTCTGGGATTGAGCCCCGCATAGGGCTTCCTGCTCAGCGGGAAACCTTCTTCTCCCTCTCCCACTCCCCCTGCTTGTGTTCCCTCTCTCGCTATATTTCTCTCTGTCAAATAAATAAATAAAATCTTTAAAAAAATGAACTATTGGGACTTCATCAAGGTAAAAAGCTTCTGCAAAATGAAGGAAACAATCAACAAAATTAAAAGCCAACCTATGGAATGGGAGAAGATATTTGCAAATGACATATCTGATAAAGGGATAGTATCCAAAATCTATGAAGAACTTACAAAATTCAACACCCAAAATGAATAATCTAAATAAAAAATGGGCAGAAGACATGATACATTTTTCCAAAGAAGACCTACAGATGGCCAACAGACACATGAAAAGATCCTCAATATCACTGATCATCAGGGAAATATAAAGCAAAACTATAATGAGATTTCACCTCACATCTGTCATCATGGCTAAAATCAACAACATAGGAAATAACAGGCATTGGCAAGGATGTGGAGAAAGGGGAACCCTCTTGCACTGTTGGTGGGAATGCAAACTGGTGCAGCCACTCTGGAAAACAGTACGGAGGTTCTTCAAAAAGTTAAAAATAGAACTACTCAACAAATCCAGGAATTGCACTACTAAGTATTTACCTAGAGAATACTAAAATACTAATTCAAAGAGATATATGCACCCCAATGTTTATAGCAGCGTTATCTACAATAGCCAAATTATAGAAACAGCCCAAGTGTTCACAGACTGATGAATGGATAAAGAAGTGTGTATGTATGTATGTATGTATGTATGTATCTACACACACAGTGTAATATTACTCAGCCATAAAAAAGAATGAAATCTTCCCATTTGCAACAACATGGATGGAGCTAGAGAGCATTACGCTAAGTGAAATAAGTCAGTCAGAAAAAGACAAATACCATATGATTTCACTCATATGTGGAATTTAAGAAACAAAACAAATGAGCAAAGGGGAAAAAAGAGGGGGGACTGCAAACCAAGAAACAGACTCTTAACTATAGAGAACAAACTGATGGTTACCAGAGGGAGAGGTAGGTGAGAGTATGGGTGAAATAGGTGATGGGGATTAAAGAGTGCACTTGTGATGAGCACCGGATGTTCTATGGAAGTGTTGAGTCACTACTTTGTACACCTAAAACTAATATTATACTGTATGTTAAGTAACATACAATTTAAAAAAAAATACTTAAAAATAAGCAGAATTTAAAGATTTGGAAAATTATAAGCCTATCCATATTACAAAAAATGAGAACATTAAGGTTGCAGCCAAGCAAACCTTTCATAAGGTGATTAGTATAGATCAGCCATCTGAACAGAAGCCAGGAACTATTTCAAGGCAACTGAAGAATAACAAGGTAATTGAAGAATGACCCCCCAAATCAAATCAGACACTATCAGGGCTGCCACTCCCATCACAGGCCCAGTGTACAAGGGCCTGGGAGATGAGCTGGATTAACAGGAGGGGGACACCTATCCAGTAAGACAGGCCAGGATGCGGAGGGGGAAAAGATGGTGTAGTAGGGAACCCTATTTCAACTGGTCCCCGGAATTGAGCTGGACATCTACCAAACCACTCTGAGCACCCACAAAACCAGCCTAAGATGTAAGAAGATCTGGATCTCTACAAACAGAATAATCGCAGGTGGTTGGTTTTGAGGTACGAAGCGAGGAGCCGTGATTCCGCGGGCAGATATCGGATGATAAACGCCAGCGGGAGGGTGCCTGGCTGTGGGGATCCTACACTGCCAGTGAGTGACAGCCTCGCACGCTGTGGACCAGGCACAGACTCGAAGACCAGTAGCGGCGGGGAATGGACTCTAGGGCAGGCCCCCCGCCCCTCCCCGGGACGGAAACCCGGAGTAGCGGTGTCACGCGCGCGCTTGTGTGCAAACTGAGGGCAACTGGCGGTTTTAGAAGCACAAAGGGCAGGGCGCCTGGTGGCTCAGTTGGTTAAGCGACTGCCTTCGGCTCAGGTCATGATCCTGGAGTCCCAGGATCGAGTCCAACATCGGACTCCCTGCTAAGCAGGGAGTCTGCTTCTCCCTCTGACCCTCCCCCTTCTCATGTGCTCTCTCTCTCTCATTCTCTCTCTCAAATAAATAAATAAAATCTTTGGGCGCCTGGGTGGCTCAGTTGGATAAGCAACTGCCTTCAGTTGGAGTCCCAGGATCGAGTCCCGCATCGGGCTCCCTGCTCGGTGGGGAGTCTGCTTCTCCCTCTCCCACTCCCCGTTTGTGTTCCCTCTCTCGCTGTGTCTTTCTCTGTCAAATAAATAAATAAAATCTTTAAAAGAAATAAATAAATAAATAAATAAATAAATAAATAAATAAATAAATAAAATCTTTAAAAAAAAAAAAAGAAGAAGCACAAAGGGCAGAGACGTGCTCCAACCTGGAGGCAGGGCTGGGAGCGCTGCAGAGGGGCGCACAACCCAAAACGCTGCAGTTTATAGCAGCACAGACAGAAACGGAGATAGTGTGGCCTGGAGAGCTCACTGAAGAACAGACTGTGATCTCTCTGCTCTGAGGCAGAGGGTTGGAAACCGTCTCTTCTGCTCTGACTCGCGGAAGAGACGCAGAAAGCCCCCAGGGAAAGGTGCCAGAGAACAAAAGCCCCAAAGACTGATTCCCGCTGAGCCCATCCCCCACCACAGGGGGGCAGGGCAACTCCGCCCAAACAGGGTTGCCTGACTAACAGTGTGGCAGGCCCCTCCCGCAGAAGACAGGCTGGGGAAACAAGAGGCCAGCAACCCTAAGGTCTCAAGAAAACAGGTGCATCTTGCTTGGGTTCTGGTCAATAATTTGGACTCTATACATTCCCTCAAACACCCATCAACAGAATGACTAGGAGGAGGAACCCCCAAAATAGAAAAGACTCAGAGATTATGACTTAAGCTGCAGATTTACAAATGGATGCAGATATAACCAAGATGTCAGAGATGGAATTCAGGCTAGCAATTGTGAAGACAATGGCTAGAATGGAGAAATCAATTAATGGCAACATAGAGTCTCTAAGGGCAGAAATGAAAGGTGAATTGGCAGAACTTAAAAATACTATCAATGAGATCCAATCCAATCTAGATAATCTAACAGCTAGGGTAACTGAGGCAGAAGAGCCTCAGTGACCTGGAAGACAATAGATAAAAAGGGAAAGGAGGACGCCAGGGAAAAACAACTCAGAATCCATGAAAATAGAATCAGAGAAATAAGTGACACCATGAAGCGTTCCAGTGTCAGAATAATTGGAATCCCGGAGGGAGCAGAGAGAGAGAGAGAACTAGAAGATGTATTTGAGCAAATCGTAGCTGAGAACTTCCCTAATCTGGGGAATGAAACAAACATTCGAGTCCTAGAGGCAGAGAGGACCCCTCCTAAGATCAAGGAAAACAGGCGAACACTCCGGCATGTAAGAGTAAAACTTGCAAATCTTAGAACCAAGGAAACCATCTTAACGGCAGTTAGGGGGAAGAGATTCCTTACGTACAGAGGGAGGAACATCAGAATAACGTCAGACCTATCCACAGAGACCTGGCAAGCCAGAAAGGCCTGGCAAGACATATTCAGGGTACTAAATGAGAAGAACATGCAGCCAAGAATACTTTATCCGGCAAGGCTTTCATTTAGAATGGATGGAGAGATGCAGAGCTTCCACGACCAACAGAAACTGAAAGAATATGTGACCACTAAGCCAGCCCTGCAAGAAATATTAAGGGGGGTTCTATAAAAGGAGAAAGACCCCAAGAGTGATCTACAACAGAAATTTACAGGGACAATCTATAAAAACAACATCTTCACGGGCAACATGATGACAGTTAATTCATATCTTTCAATAATCACTCTCAACGTGAATGGCCTAAACACTCCCATAAAACGGCACAGGGTTGCAGATTGGATAAAAAGATGGGACCCATCCATATGCTGTCTACAAGAGACTCATTTTGAACCTAAAGATATATCCAGACTGAAAATGAAGGGATGGAGATCCATCTTCCATGCCAGTGGACCTCAAAAGAAAGTTGGGGTAGCAATTCCTATATCAGAAAAATTAGGTTTTAAACTAAAGTCTGTAATAAGAGACACAGAAGGACACTATATCATTCTTAAAGGGTCTATCCAACAAGAAGATCTAACAATTGTAAATATCTATGCCCCCAACATGGGAGCAGCCATCTACATAAGCCAACTGTTAACCAAAATAAAGAGTCACATTGATAACAATACGTTAATTGTAGGAGACCTCAATACTCCACTCTCAGCAATGGACAGATCATCTAAGCAGAAAATCAACAAGGAAACAAGAGCTTTGAATGATACATTGGACCAGATGGACCTCATAGATATTTACAGAACATTCCACCCTAAAACAACAGAATACTCATTCTTCTCGAGCGCACATGGAACTTTCTCCAGAATAGACCATATACTGGGTCACAAATCAGGTCTCAACCGATACCAAAAGACTGAGATTATTCCCTGCATATCCTCAGACCACAATGCTCTAAAACTGGAACTCAATCACAAGAAAAAATTTGGCAGAAATTCAAACACTTGGAAGCTAAACACCACTCTGCTCAAGAATGTTTGGGTCATCGAGGAAATCAAAGAAGAACTTAAACAATTCATGGAAACCAATGAGAACAAAAACACATCGGTCCAAAACCTATGGGATACTGCAAAGGCGGTCCTAAGGGGGAAATACATAGCCATCCAAGCCTCACTCAAAAAAACAGAAAAATCCCGAATTCACCAACTAACTCTACACCTTAAAGAACTAGAGAAAAAGCAACAAACGATGCCTAAGCCATGCATTAGAAGAGGAATAATTAAAATTAGAGCAGAAATCAATGAATTAGAAACCAGAAACACAGTAGATCAGATCAACGAAACTAGAAGTTGGTTCTTTGAAAGAATTAATAAGATCGATAAACCACTGGCCAGACTTATCCAAAAGAAAAGAGAAAGGACCCAAATTAATAAAATTATGAATGAAAGGGGAGAGATCACGACTAACACCAAGGAAATAAAAACAATTATTAGAAATTATTATCAACAACTATATGCCAATAAACTGAGCAATCTGGATGAAATGGAAGCCTTCCTGGAAACCTATAAGCTGCCAAGACTGAAACAGGAAGAAACTGACAACCTGAATAGGCCAATAACCAGTAACGAGACTGAAGCATTGATCAAAAACCTCCCCAAAAACAAGAGTCCAGGGCCTGATGGATTCCCTGTGGAATTCTACCAAACATTCAAAGAAGAAATAATACCTATTCTACTGAAGCTGTTTCAAAAAATAGAAACAGAGGAAAACTTCCAAACTCATTCTGAGGCCAGCATTACCTTAATCCCCAAACCAGGCAAAGATCCCACCAAAAAGGAGAATTTCAGACTGATATCCCTGATGAATATGGATTCCAAAATCCTCAACAAAATCCTAGCTAATAGGATCCAACAATACATTAAAAGGATCATCCACCACGACCAAGTGGGATTTATCCCCGGGATGCAAGGGTGGTTCAACATTTGCAAATCAATCAATGTGATAGAACACATTAATAGGAGGAGGGAGAAGAACCATATGGTCCTCTCAATTGATGCAGAAAAAGCATTTGACAAAATACAGCATACTTTCCTGATTAAAACTCTTCAGAGTATAGGGATAGAGGGAACATTCCTCAAGTTCATAAAATCCATCTATGAAAAACCCACAGTGAATATCATCCTCAATGGGGAAAAGCTGAAAGCTTTCCCTTAAGATCAGGAACACGTCAAGGATGCCCACTCTTGCCACTACTGTTCAACATAGTACTAGAAGTCCTAGCAACAGCAACCAGACAACAAAAAGAAATAAAAGGTATTCAAATTGGCAAAGAAGAAGTCAAACTCTCTCTTTTCACAGACGACATGATACTTTATGTGGAAAACCCAAAAGACTCCACCCCCAAATTACTAGAACTCATACAGCAATTCAGTAATGTGGCAGGATACAAAATCAATGCACAGAAAACAGTTGCTTTCTTATACACTAACAACACAACTGTAGAAAGAGAAATTAGAGGAACGATTCCATTTACAATAGCACCAAAAACCATAAGATGCCTCGGAATAAACCTAACCAAAGAGGTAAAGGATCTATACTCTAGGAACTACAAAACACTCATGAAAGAAATTGAAGAAGACACAAAAAGATGGAAAAATATTCCTTGCTCATGGATCGGAAGAATAAACATTGTTAAAATGTCTATGCTACCCAGAGCAATCTATACCTTCAATGCCATCCCAATCAAAATTCCAAAGACATTTTTCAAAGTGCTGGAACAAACAATCCTAAAATTTGTACGGAATCAGAAAAGACCCCAAATCGCCAAGGAAATGTTGAAAAAGAAAAAGCTGGGGGCATCACGTTGCCCAATTTCAAGCTATATTACAAAGCTGTGATCACCAAGACAGCATGGTACTGGCACAAAAACAGACATAGGGACCAATGGAACAGAATAGAGAACCCAGATATGGACCCTCAACTCCATGGTCAAATAATCTTTGACAAAGCAGGAAAAAACATGGAATGGAAAAAAGGCAATCTCTTCAATAAATGGTGCTGGGAAAATTGGACAGCCACATGCAGAAGAATGAAACTCGGCCATTCTCTAACACCATTCACAAAGATAAACTCAAAGTGGATGAAAGACCTCAATGTGAGACAGGAATCCATCAAAATCCTAGAGCAGAACATAGGCAGTAACCTCTTTGACATCGCCCACAGCAACTTCTTTCAAGATACATCTCCAAAAGCTAGTGAAACAAAAGCAAATATGAACTTCTGGGACTTCATCAAGATAAAAAGCTTCTGCACAGCAAAGGAAACAGTCAACAAAACAAAGAGGCAACCCACAGAATGGGAGAAGATATTTGCAAATGACACTACAGATAAAGGGCTGGTATCCAAGATCTATAAAGAACTTCTCAAACTCAACACCCAAAAAACAAATAATCAAGTCAAAAAGTGGGCAGAAGATATGAAAAGACACTTCTCTGAAGAAGACATACAAATGGCTAACAGACACATGAAAAAATGTTCATCATCATTAGCCATCAGGGAAATCCAAATCAAAACCACATTGAGATACCACCTTACACCAGTTAGAATGGCAAAAATGGGCAAGGAGAGAAACAACAAATGTTGGACAGGTTCAGAAGAAAGGGGAACCCTCTTACACTGTTGGTGGGAATGCAAGCTGGTACAGCCACTTTGGAAAACAGTGTGGAGGTGCCTCAAAAAGTTAAAAATAGAGCTACCCTATGACCCAGCAATTGCACTCCTGGGTATTTATCCCAAAGACACAGATGTAGTGAAAAGAAGGGCCATATGCACCCCAATATTCATAGCAGCAATGTCCGCAATAGCCAAACTGTGGAAAGAGCCGCGATGCCCTTCAACAGATGAATGGATAAAGAAGATGTGGTCCATATATACAATGGAATATTACTCAGCCATCAGAAAGGAAGAATACCCAACTTTTACATCAACATGGATGGGACTGGAGGAGATTATGCTAAGTGAAATAAGTCAAGCAGAGAAAGTCGATTATCATATGGTTTCACTTATTTGTGGAACATAAGGAATAGCATAGAGGACATTAGGAGAAGGAAGGGAAAAATGGGGGGCGGGGATTGGAGGGAGAGATGAATCATGAGAGACTATGGACTCTGAGAAACAAACAGGCTTTTAGAGGGGAGGGGGGAGGGGGGATTGGTAAGCCCGGTGATGGGTATTAAGGAGGGCACGTACTGCATGGAGCACTGGGTGTTATACAAAAACAATGGATCGTGGATCACCACATCAAAAACCAATGATGTATTGTATGGTGACTACCATAACATAATAAAATTAAAAAAAAAAAAAAAAAGGCCAGGATGCCCCTGCCCTGTGCCTCAGGGATTGGACCCTCCAATGAGCTTAGTGTAGGCTATACTCGGCAGAGCCATGAGTGGCATGGCTACCTCAACCTAGATTTCAAAGGATGTGGCTGTGCATTGGAGCTACAAGCTAGGACCCCAGACTAGGAGAGCTAGAGGCACAGGGCAGAGAGCCCTGAAGAGCCACAGGGCCCAGGCAGAGAGCTGCTATAGGGGTAAAGCCACTATAGAGCCACTGTCCTACTAAGCTATGGGGAGAAAACTGCCACCCAAGTGGGACTAGAAAGTGGAGCATCAAACCAAAAAGTATTATACTTGAGCCTTAAGGTTTATTACTGTTTGTCCTGTTAGGTTTTAGACTTACTTGGGATCCATTACCTCTCCTTGCCTATTTCTCCATCTTGGAACGGGAATGTCTATCCTATGCCTGTCCCACCACCATAATTTGGAAGCACATTTGTTTTCACAGATTCACAGCTGAAGAGGCATTTGCTTCAGGATGAGCCATACCTTGAGTTTCACTCATATCTTATTCAGATATTTAGGTAAGACTTTGGATTTTAGACTTCAGAGTTGATACTGGAACAAGTTAAGACTTTTAAGGTTGTTGAGATGGGATAAATGTATTTTGCATGTGAACAGAACATGAATTTTGGAAGCCAGGAATGTAATGTTATGGACTGCCTGTTTGTCTCCTCCCCAAATTCATATTTGGAAACCCTGTCCCCACTGGAATATTAAGAGGTAGAGACTTTGGAAAGTAACTGGGATTAAATGAGGTCATATGGGTAAAGCAAATACGAAGAAACCAGTATGCAGAGAGAATCAGAGTCAAATGTTGAGGAAATCCTGATACTGTCTAAACCTGGATTCCAGCTATCCAGAGCCACTGCCAACACTGTTCTTGAAATTTGGCATTGTGACTTACTTTGTCTCACTGAATTGATAATGTTCCTTGAATTAGAAAGAGAGCTAAGAATTATGACTTCCTCTACCCTGCTTAATGGCAGGGCTGGAAATGTTGCTGTAATGGCAGACAAACATCTTAAGAAGGGGCAACTAGGGAGTCACCTTCCAACATCTATAGTTGATATGGCTATACTCTCTCAAGAATTATTAATGTGTGGTAATAAAAGCACTCTATGTCTATGATTCACTTTACAGGTTTTAAAACATCTTCCACACTTACTACCCCAAAATACTAACCTATAAACAGTTAAAACAGATTATCAGCAAACCAAGACAGAACGGCCTGGCTTGAAACCCCATTTTTCCCCACCATCCATCCATCCATTCTTTTCCACAGAATAATGCTTCTGGATTACTGATCTCATAGAAATTCAGAACACTGACTGCTTAGTAAATGTTCTTCGGGTTCATACACAGAAGTATTTCATTTCTCATACAACTCAAGTATCAATAGCTTACTTTTAAATCAAGCACACTTCTATTCCCTCTGGTCATCTGGACTTCTTATTTATTTTATTATCTCCAAACTCTGATACATATTAAAGATAATTTAGAATAGTGATATGACATTTTTTTCTCCCCCAAGGTTGGGATTAAAGGCATAAACAAATTTAACCCAATAGATACTCAAAATTTAGATAGTGAACCAGCTTTTAAACTTCTCACAGAAATTAATCCCTTGTTTGCCTTTATACCACAGGCAATTAATTTGACTGAAACAAATATTCTTTGATGACCATCAAGCAAAAGCAGAGCAATTTCATATGATAGAATTATTATTGGCAGGGGAATATTATGCAAAATTGGTATAACCAAGCAAGATCAAAAAGGCTTCTGATTGTAAAACATCAAAGGCTTCAGGCAAGTCCTTCCTCAGAGAAAAGCCTAAAATATTGGAGAACCCATTTATACCATTACATTAAGGAATGATTTTAATGATGGCCCCCTGAGATGACAGACTGAGGTGAAATTTCAGAATTGCACTAAATCAATTCCATGGACTGCTTAGTTAGGGAAATGGTTCACACTAAGCATTTGTCACTCAAGCCTGTACACATTATTTTTAAATGCATGGTACTGGGAAAAGTATATGATTTTTAGTTAGTCCCAGTTGGTTCAATTACTAGACATGTGACCCCAAGTTATTCTCAACATTTCTGAACACTTTTTTCCTTTGTGAATACATTTTTGTGAGAATTGAAGGGACAAACTATGGAGCAACCAATAACCATTCATTTATAAGCATGAATTTCTATATGAATGTTGGTTACTATTATCTAGGCTATATATTTCTGAAGTAACAGATAAGAACAAATTTCTTAAACTTCCTTACTGGAATTAAACAGGTTAAAACAGTACTTTGGAACTCTGTTTTTAATAGAAGTCAATAAATGCCTAAAACACACACAGAATATGCAAATTTAATGTTCAAACAAAGTAGCAAAACCCTTGTTTACCATTTTAATATCTCCCTGTATACCTGAAAAAATACATATATATATAGATATATATATTTTTGCCAAGCACTTAACTTTAAGTCAATACACATGTCTCACACAATTCTCCTAGTCTTATGCGAGCCTAATATATCTAAGAATCAATACTGCTGGGGAAGTAACAGAGAGAAGAAGCACATTTAGTTTTACTAATGTGCAATACTCTGGAGCTAAATAGTAACTGCTAACTGACTCTCTCAATCCTGCTTGAGTCTTGGCAAAAGGGGAGTACAATGATAAACAGGGTCAAATAGAATTTAACTACCTGTTTTCTTACAACATGTGACAAGAATATAAATTCTATTTCCAATCATTGAAAGAGAAAAAGATAAATGAGTTAAAATGGGTCAAAGTGTAGAGTAGCATGTAGATTATATGTTTCTGTTTCATTTTGTAGTAAAATATACCCACTGTGTTAAGATATTAATACTTCATATATTTGGATTCTTATCAGTAAATATTCTATGTTAGTATTTGTTAAAATCCTAAAGAGAGTGTTCTTAACAAAAAATGGCATAGTCTGTCCAAGTCTGTCCTTCCATAAAGTCAATAAAAACACTGGCAAAACGTGTCCATCAACTTCTTTGGAATTCTGGAAACAATCAGAAACTTGCAGCAAGTAAGATAATGTGTAATCAAGAAAAACTGGGAGTATTAATAAAAAATGAGAGCTTTGTGGTATTTGAACTTACCCTTATCCCATTACTCAATAACTGGATCAGATTTGGCCTTGAAGATAACAACTCACATCCCAATGCAGAGAGCAATACCAGAGAGAACAGAACAGATCCCATTCACAAGGAGATGGGGGTGTTCTGTTGACCTGTCTGGTGCTCCTTAGATCAAAGGGCTGGCCTTTATGTTACCTAACTCAGGATGTTCACAGCACTGAGTTGGCTATCTGAGGAACAGTGACTGTCAAATTTACCAGGAAATATATTAGTCACATCTGCCAAAGGACAATGGATAACAGTTTGGAAAATAACAGACTAACCAAAAAGCTTGAGAAAGGTTGAGAAATGAGATGCTTTGAGGAATAAAGGTTTTCAAAAGATCCAAGATGTTACTGGTAATCTAGGAGGCCATGTTCATACCCAGACTGTGCACATATTCAGTAAAGACATGAGAAGGCCCTACATGCTGAGCTCTGGCTTTCTTCAGGCTTGTACAAACAGGAAGTAAAGGCTGAGGTAGAGTTGTAAAATGCTTGGCTGAGTGTCAAAGATATGCCCAAACTCACTCAGAGAGCCCATCTGAAAAACTGGGAGATTTTGTTTTAGTTCCAGTCATTTAACAAAGTATTTGTCCAATCATCAGCTGATCAATAAATTAACAGAACAGAATTCAGTGGCCAAACATGATAAAGAATACCAATTTTACAAAATTAGTTTAGAAAAGCCACCAAACAACCATCACTATAAAAAGCAGCGACAAGAAGCCCAGCAAAAAAAAAAAAAAAAAAGAAAATATGATTTCCAAATTTGCATGATCATAACATTCAAAATGCCCACTTTTCAACAAAAACTGCAAGGCATGGGGCCCCTGGGTGGCTCAGTCAGTTACATGGCTGCCTTTGGCTCAGGTCATAATCCCAGGGTCCTGGGACAGAGCCCCACATCAGGTTCCCTGCTCAGCGGGGAGTCTGCTTCTTCCTCCCCCTCTGCTGCCCCCAGCTTGTGCATGCTCTCTCTCTCTCATAAATAAATATAATCTTTAAAAAAAAAAATACTGCAAGGTATGTAAAAAAAAAACAAAACAAGAAACTGTGGCCCATACAAAGCAAAAAAAGGAATGAATAGGAACTTTCCCTGAAGAAGTTCAGGCACTACTAGACAAAGATTTAAAATAGCTATTTTATATATATTCAAAAAACCAAATAAAGTCATGTTCACTGATGAAAGGAAACCATGTACTAAAGCATCTTTAAAAAATACTTTTGAAATAAATTTAACCAAGATATGCCAAGACTTGAAACCGAAAAATACAAAGCATTATTGAAAGAATTGTTGAAAGAATTAAATAAATGGAAAGACATCCCGTGTTCATGGATTAAAAGACTTAATATTGTTAAGATGGCAATAATCTCCAAATTTATCCATAGATTCAATGCAATCCCTATCAAATGTCCAACTTCCTTTTTTTGCAGAAATGGACAAGCTGATTCTAAAATTTATATGGAATTGCAAGGGACCCAGAATAACCAAAATAATCTTGAAAAATAAAAACAAAGACAAAAGATTCAAACTTCCAAATTTTAACACTTTCTATAAAACTACTGGAATCGAAACAGCAGGGTATTGGCATAAGAACAGACATATAAATCAATGGAATATAATTGAAAATCCACAAATAAACCAACAGAGTCGATTTTCAACAAAAATGTTAAGACGATTCAATGAGGAAAGAACAGCTTTATGGGGTAACTGGATCTCCACCTGCAAAAGAATGAATTTGCACTCCTACATCACATAACAAAAAAATAAACTCAAAATAGGGGTGCCTGGGTGGCTCAGTCGATTAAGCGTCTGCTTCAGCTCAGGTCATGATCCTGGAGTCCCAGGATCTAGTCCTGCATGAGGCTCCCTGCTCAGTGGGGAGTCTGCTTGTCCCTCTACCCCCTCCCCCCTGCTTGTGTCTCTCTCATGTGCTCTTGCCTTCAAATAAATAAAATCTTTTAAAAATAAATAAATAATAAATGTTATGACTCAAATTTAAGAGATAAAACTAACATTCTTAAAAAGAAACGTGTAAATTTTCATGACCTTGGATTCGGTAATGGTTTCTTAAACAGGACACCGAAAGCATAAGCAACCAAAGAAAAAAATAAACTGGATTTCACCAAAACTAAAAACTTTTGTGCATCAAAGGATACTATCAAGTCAGTGAAAAGACAAATCACAAAATGGAATAAAGTATTTGCAAATAATATATCCGTTAAGGGTCTAGCATCCATAATATATAACAAACTGAGTTGTACAACAAAAAAGACAATCTTTTAAAAATAGGCAGAGTTTTTGAATAGACATTTCTCCAAAAAATATATACAAAGGACCAATAAGTACATGAAAATATGCTCAGTATCCTTATTCATAAGGGAAATGAAAAACCAAACCACATGAAGCTACCATTTCACATCTACTAGAATGGCTGTAATTTAAAAAAACAACAACAGAAAATAAAAAGTGTTGACAATAATGTGGGCAAGCAGGAACCCTCATACATTGCTGGTGGGAAGGTAAAACAGTGCAGCTGCTATGAAAAAAAATTTGGTAGTTACTCAAAAGTTAGACATAGGGTTAACAGCAATCCCATTTCTAGATACATATCTAAGAGAAATGGAAGCATATATCTACACAAAAATCAAAGATGAGTGATCAGAGCATATTATTATTAATAATAGCCACAATGTGAAAACAACCCAAGTGTCCATCAATCACTGAACAAATAAAGAAGATATGGTATATCCATGCAATAAAGTATTATTCAGCTCTAAAAAGGACTACAGTCCTGATACATGCTAAAACAAAAAACAAACAAAAAAAAAAGAGGATGAAATCATCCATAATATCTAGCTTGCTAAAATGTTACACGGAGGCCGCTGGGGGCGATGGAAGGTTTTGGAGGAGGGCGTAGGCCTTTGGAATGCCAAGGCCTACGTGACCACTCTGCCACAGGGATGCTGCAGGGAGCTGCCTTCCCCAAAGCTTTCTTAGCCCAAACAGCTGCCTGTGATCTAAGAGATGTATGTATTTCCCTAAGCTATGTTTAGTAGAACTCATAGAACACACTGATCAGCACATTGTATCTTTCCCGTAATCAGACTCTTCTATTTTCTGTAAGACCCCTTGCCACACATCACTCGTTTGAGAAACAGAGTAATAAAGATTTATGATTAACCTGAAGCACCAATAAAGGTGAGAACAAGGAAGAGTGAAGGGTCTTCGTCTCTGATTGTTGACCCCCTTGCCTTCTCTCTTTCACAGCAAAGTCTGGAGTAATCTTTCATCAGTCAGTACAGGCATTACTGGCCATTCCTGGCAATGAATCTTAAAAACATTATGCTAAATGAAAGAAGCCAGACATAAAATACTACATATTGTATGACTTCATTTATTTGAAATATTCAGAATAAACAAATCCATTTATACAGAAAGTCGATTACTGCTTGTGAGTAGCCTGGGGAGAGGGAAGAATGGGATACGACTGCTAGTGAGTATAAGAATACTTTTTAGGGTGATGAAAACATTCTAGAATTAGATAGTGGTATTGGCTGCACAACTTTGTGAATATACCAAAAAACACCGAATTGTATACTTGAAAATTATTGAAGTAGTGTATTTTATGTTGCATGAATGTTCTCAATTTTTAAAATCTTAATATTCTTTATGTTTAAAAGTTAAACATTAAAGTTAAATGTAAATAGCTAAGTCTAATATTAATGAGAGGTAAATGCATATGTTCTGGAACTTTTTTGTAGTATGGTTATACAGGTAGCACATTCTGGATCAGAGGTTTTGCTAAATACTTCTTTATATATATACTTTTTCAAGATAGCTCTTAAAGAAACTTATCACTCTATTCTTATATTACTGTTTTTTATTTTTACCCTGTCTTATTCTGAAGAAGATTTCAAAAAGTCACAAGGAGTAGGAAACCTTATTGTATCAGATTCAGTTATCCAAGACATATGACAAGAGAGAGAAACCACAAATATATACCATATCTTGGTAAAGAAGAGTTCAAATTGTAGTTCAGACTTACTGCTACATTAACTAGTCTAAGAATTCTAGCATTACCCTTATTTAGACACAGTTAATAGTACAACAAGCACACCTTGTTAGATGGCTTCCCTATTTTCGACACAAAACTTTATTGTATCAAGAAGTCACAATATTTTTGGAAAAAGACTCTATATGATGAGAATTAATTTAAAGACATAAATTCTTGCTTACTTAAGTGTATTCATTCACATGAACTGAAATTTTCTATTGAAAATAATGCCAAAGAACATCTTTTCAAAATGTTATTTCCCAAATCATTACAATTTGGACATCTTCTTGGATTCTTAGAAGTCTCCTGAGAAGATGATCCCTGTCTTCTGAAAAAAATCATACGAGCAGCTCAATACAACTGTTGCCAGGTCGCTCTTTCTCCATAGTGAAGCTTATCCAAAGGTACTGTTGGCCTATTTTCAATTACTTTATACACTCAAGCAGAAGCTAAAACAGATGCTACTGTACACATAATTAGCCTTTGTAAAAGATTTTGTGGTTTCTCTCTTGTCACACTTCTTGCTCATTGCCTGATTCCCCAAACATATCAAGTGACTGATTGCCAGGCAACCAAGCAATGCCATCCAGAGAATTCTCCTATCCATCTCAACAGATGCCATCTCATTTAGATACAACAGGGTTCAAAGCTTCAAATTTGTTTATGTGACCCAATAAGTCAATGTTATTTTGGTGGTGCATTACTGATGAGTAAACCATAAAGGTGGATCACACTGAAAATGCTGATATTGAGACCCTTTATAATCAATACTTCATGATTATACTGTACCTGTAAATAGTAAAAAATTTTGGAAAACATGTAAATGAAATTTAGCTAATTTTTAAATAGCACTTTTCGGGGTACCTGGATTGTGCAGTCAGTTAAGCGTCAGACTCTTGGTTTTGGCTCAGCTCATGATCTTAGGGTTGTGGGATCAAGCCCCACATATGGCTCCATGCTGAGCCTTCTCCCTCTGCCCCTCCTGCTTGTGCGCTCATACTCTCTCTCTTTCTCTCACTCACTCTTTCTCTCTCTCTAAAAATAGATTAATAAATCTTTAAAAATAAATAAATAAAATAAAATAACACTTTTCTCACTCCTGAGACAAGCGCTAATGCCATGTAGGTTTTTGCCTTACTTGTTTAGAAAGCATATAGTTTAGAATCAATTAATTAATAAATTAAGAAAATTGATAAATACTGCATTCTATAAGATCTAATACAGTAAATAGAAGCACTTGTAAAACATTAAATTGTCTGCTTTAGAGACCTGAGATGGCTATGTTTCCCTAAAAGTGTGATTTTTCCCAACTGCTCCTAAATTTATCAAATTCAGCTGCTACCTCTGATTTGATTTTACTCTTCATATAATTGAGTATTACCTTTTGTGCACAGTTAATCAACTCTTCTACAATTTTTTTTGACATATCAGGTCTCTTTATAGACACTAACTGATGTTCAGATCAAAGAGAATTCAATAAAAAAATGTCTTTTGTAGTATTCTTTTAGTGAGCTATTTATAGCAATCCTTTGCAAAGATTGTTAGGACCTGTTAATATATGACAGAATCTTTTATTACTACATCAAGTAAGCAACTACAAAATATTAAAGTAAATGATGGCATCTCTGTGAAAGATGACAAGCTCAAATATTTAATTTTTCTCCCTCTTACTTCAGGGTTCCTTTCCAAATCTTTAAAGAAATTGTGCTTTTAAAGCAGTTAGTTGTCTCAAACATAGGTTTCAACTCAGAGGTTACCCAAAGTAGATGAATGAGGCTCAGAATTCCAAAAGAGCAGATTAAGTCTGCAATACCCCACTGTGAAGACCTGACTTTTAATTAAAAAAGAATGAATCAACCAAATCTGAGAAACTTTCTCAGGTGCCAAACACGAGAAAAACTGCATATTAAAAGCAAAATAGAAATGCCTTTCTTGTTGAACAAAGAGTAATAATTATATATTTATTGTGAAAAATAATTATGATGACTACCATTTGCCCAATAAGGGTAACTGGCAATACTCTTTGACCTAGTTTTTTTTTTTATTTACTCAAAACAACCATATTAATAGATATGTATTTCTATTTTAAGAAAGAAGAAACTAAAGTTCAGAGAAACAAAGATCTCAGGATAAGAACCCTGAC
This sequence comes from Mirounga leonina, assembly GCF_011800145.1. Classification (NCBI taxonomy): domain Eukaryota; kingdom Metazoa; phylum Chordata; class Mammalia; order Carnivora; family Phocidae; genus Mirounga; species Mirounga leonina. The sequence continues at coordinate 56,387,220 of NW_023270305.1, forward strand.
CATGTGACTCACAAATCAGGGTTTTGCATCTACACTTAAATCCTAATAGGTAATGACATGCACTTTAGAAATTCTTTTGAATAAGCCGCTCCTTTTTACTTAAAAATTCAGAAATAATGTCACATTTTTCAATATTTAATATAATCTGGATGCTAAAGAAGTTAAATTGCATATTAGGGCAGATATTAGAATCAATCGGGCAATCACCACCACAACAAAAATATACTAAGATATTTTGGAAAGGAACAAATTCATTACATCAAGGACTTCATGCTCCTCTGTAAACAGATTCACAAAGGGAAAATCAAATTAGAGATGCTCAAAATAAACTCCAACAGTCAAGCAGTTTCATAAAATCATAAACCTGACCATGCACTATTTGTTTGCAGATTTGTGCCACCAGTATTCAAATCCTGTGTTACAAACAAAAGTTACTTTATGAGGCCGAAACTCCTTTTCTGCCTTATTCAGATTCTATGAAGCTTTTATGTAATAAAACCATCTGCATTTGGTTTCTCCTAGGTAGATCCACCTTGAATTAAAAGTATTTACACTAGCATAAACATGGAATTAATATGTGTTTGAAAGTTACCTGTATTTTAAAATTGCTGATTCTTTGGAAAAACTAGGGTTAAAATTATTCCTACTGAGGTTTTTCTTTCAGTAAATCAATCACTGTAGAGCACGCCCAAACAAAGCTTTCTTTTCTCTTTCAATACAAAACCTGATGTGAGCTATAACTTAAAGTAGTAATGATGTACATTGAAATGTGGAGGCAAAAAGACTCAACTGATTTTCTAAAAAGCATTTTCTTACAAACAAAGAAAATCATTATCACATGACTTTACTTTTATAGTCATATAGCTGCATCAAAAATCTCCAGAGTCCTATACATTCAGACTGAATGCAATTACTTCCAAATCTTGTGAACTTCTAAGATAGCATGGAGAGCAGCTTTAAACTAAGGGGAAAATTAAAGATGTAGTGTAAGAGCCTATATTAAAAAGCTGTCCTTTATAGGTCACAGCCAGACATCTGCTATTACCATATGGCTATTTGATTGGCACATACTTGATAGATATGAGAATATTGTAGTCCAACTCATTTTGCAAAATTTCAACAAAAGCTATCCTTTAAGCCTGATGTATAAGTGAGAAAGCTAATTGGTTTATATATGGAAGCAGGAGATCAGTTTTTGTATGTATTTGAAAAGAGCAAAAATTTAATCAGTGTATTTTTTAAATCTATACAGGAAAAAATATTCTGGACTTGCTATCAAATTGGAACTGCAAGGGGAATGTTTAAAGGAGGAAGTACATTACAAGAGAAGAGAAAGAAGGTGGTCTTAAAGTACTCCAGAGAATCAAGATAAACCCAAAGACCGTCTTTACCATTTTTTGGCAATTAATCATGTACTGCCTACAATATTTCTAGGTTGTTACACTGAACTATGATTTAGTCCATGTACTTTTTAACTGTTCACATTTTTTGTTGTGAAATTTAGGGTGGCAATAGGTTGTGGCAGTAAAGAAAACAAGCTCTACTATGAGTAGAAATCTCAGCTTTATTACTTAATAACTGTGACTTTAGGTAAGTTCATTAAAATCTTTAGGCCTTAGTTTGCTTTGTGGTTAAATACAGGTAATAACTACATCTACCACATAGAGTTTTTTGTAATGATTAAACTATAATGTTATATATACTTATATATAAAAATATATAAATTCCTTGGCACAGTGTTAGACACATATATCAACATATAATATTGTTGTTGATGGTCTCAAAATTAGGAGCAGTAATACTGGTAATGTCTTGAAATCAATCTATAAGCATATTGGAAACAAGAGCTCTTTCTAATCAATCACTCTCAAATTTATTACACATAGCAGGAATAACTCAACTCAACTCAAAAGGTTGGTTGATTTATTGAACCTAGTAATACTGCTATTGTAACTCTTCAGAAGCAAGAATTATATGCCCAGCCAATAAAATATTAAGGCAAAAAGATATCTGCTTAAGTGTAATATATAGTAATTTGGATACACCCAGTAGCTATCCATTCAGGATCCAATTTGGGATCTTGACAAGATCAAATCAAGAGGTCAAATATAACCCTGTGAGCAACAAACGATATTTGGGCACTTAATTTATCCTATTTTGTTCAAGATTTCTTGCTTAAGGATTTCATCATTGATCACATTTTCAGCACATTCCCCAAAAAAAATTTATAGTAGATAAAATTTCACACTCTCAGTATAGAATCACATTTTATGCACATAAGGCACTTTTTATTGCTAAGGATTGATGGCCAATGCAAATTTTGACCACTATTTTGAAGTAGAAGAATAAATCATGTGTATATAAAATTTAGAAATAGTTAAATGCACAGACATCTACAAACTGTGTGTGGCACAATACTAGAAAATCCAAATAATTGATTGATATGCTTTGAAAATGATGAAACTACATAACAGTTGATATGTTTTCTATATCTGGATAATTTGAACACATTTTAAAAGTTGATTCTTGTCTTGATTGAGTTTCAATGCATTATGGAATCATGAGTCTGGAAAGTTTCATGGGAGATTACTCAACCTAACTCAGCGCATTCTATTTCATTCTATTTATACAGTCATTCTTGCATTAAAACTTTGTGTCCAGGGATTGGCTAGGGCTTGGAAAAAAAGGTTAATCTTGTGAAGAAAAAAGACATATGAATTTAAAACAATAACACACTTGGTAAGTACCAAAAGGAATACCACATTGGATGGGATATCTGGAGTGTTGTCACTGGAGAGGACAGAAGTTAGCTATCAGTGAAGGCTTTAGAAATGAGGTGGAATTTAAATTGTGTCCACACCAACAAATAAAAAGTATGAGAGTTTTCCTATGAGAAAAAAAATATGTACAAAAGCAAAAAGATGTAAATAATTTGGAAGAACTGCAAGTAATGTGGCATTAATGAGTGCATTTGATGAAGTAATCAGAAATGAGACTGGTTACTTGGAGGGAGGATACAATGAAGGGCTTCAGGTGCTTCCAGATAAAACAAATACTGTGTTTTAAACATGGAATCATATCTGCATCTTGGAAATATTCTTCTGGAATCATGGTAGGGAATGACTTCAAGAAAAGGAATCTAGTTACGAAACTACTGTACTAGCTCAGGCAAGGTATAAAGAGATAGCAGCAATAGGGAAGAGAGAAGAGAGAATATAACAGATGTTCAGGAGGTAGGCTCTATAGTAGTTAATGACTGGAGGAAAACAGAGAAAGAGAAATTGAAGAGAGTATAAAAGTCCGGTTTTATAATTTGAGTAACTTGGGGGCTGGTGATCATATTTATCAATAGTAAATGCAAGTTGGGGAAAGAAGCCAAAAAAGTAAAATAAAACAAGAGACAAAAAAATAGTTATATTAATACTAACAACTGTACTTATTGCAAACTTACTGCATGCCAAGGATTACAAAAATTCTTTCCATATTATATTTCATTCAATCAGGGGTGAGCTACAGTAAGAGTGTAAATCAGAAAGTGACTGACACCTCTGGGTAGACCTCTACCAAGTATTACCTTATGGGTTTTGGCCAAGCATGTGGGTAACAATTTAGGCGTTCTGGGGATATTGTTTGATGGGCATACCACTCCAAGCAGTAGAAAGCAAAAGGAGGTGTTAAAGTCCTAAAACAATAAAAAGGGTCAAGATAGGGAAATCAAGGTCAATCTCAAGTCAAAAATATAGGCACACGCCTGAAAATTAAGAGCTAAAGTCAATAAGGAGTGGATCAGAAGTTTCAATAATAGTCCTTGTTGACCATTAGCCACAGGATGTGAGGGTAACAGAAGCATAGCTAGAGGGGGCCACAGGTAAGTTAACAGAGAACTGTGGGTCTGGGTACTTTCTGGAAATCTGGAAACAAAAAATTGTTTCTAGCTTAACACCATTAGGGTCCCAAGAACATACTGTGTATGACTCCTATTGCTTTAAGTTTGTAAAGTTTATTTTATGGCCCAAATATGGTTAAGGTTGATAATTATTCCATGTACATTTGCAAAAAAAAATGTGTATTCCTCTCTCTCCCCCCCTTACCCCATGTGTGTGGGGGGGGTAGGGGTGTGGGTGTAGGTGTGCCTGGAGGGGTAAATTAGGTCAACTTATTTGCTATTATTCAAGTCGTCTATATCCATGCTCATTTTCTATCTGACTGTTGTATGTTAATGGAATATTGAAATCTTCAACTAAGATTGTTTATTTGTTTATTCTCTTAAATTCTATCAGCTTTTGTTCTTTTTTTAAGTGTATAATTATTTATAATTGACAGGCCTTCTTAGAGAATTGATCTCTCTGTGTCATGTAAAGCTCTTCTTCATTTGTGGTACTACTTATTCTGAAGTCTTATTTGTCTGATATTGATACAATTACTGTAGCTTTCTTTTTCTTATTATCTATATGTTTTTCAATCTTAATAGTTTATCTTTTCTATTTTTAAAGTGAGTTTCTTATAGAGAGCATAGAGTTGGGGTTTTTTGTTATATCCAATCTGACAATATATGACTTTTAATTGATGAATTTAAAGCTTTTATGTGATTGATAGGTTGTAGTAAAATCTGCAACTTTCTAGCTATTTCTATGTGTTCCATCTGTTTTATTTCCTTTTTTTGCCTTCTTTTGCACTAATCCAGCATTCTTATGATTCTGTGTTATTCCCCCTCTTTTTATACATTGTTATTATTTTGCAGTGATTGAACTAGATTTTACAATATACACTCATCTGTAAGCTGCATCTTTAAATAATATCCCCATGCTGTAGTGTAAGGACCTTACCATAGATGTTTCCCCAATGTTTACCCTACAACATTTATACTAATGTCATATATTTCACTTTTATATGTTCTAAACACAACACATAGCTATAGTTTCTGTTTTAAATATCCAGCTATCTTTCAGAGCAACTGAAAATCAGAAAATAAAAATTTTTATTTTCATTTATTTTTGAGCATTCTTCATTTCTTTGCAAAATCCAAATCCTTTGGCCTGAAATACTTCCTTTACCATTTCTTAGGTAACAGGTCTGCTGGCAATGAGTTCTCTCAGTATTTTCAATACTTTTTCATTTTGGAAAAGTCTATTTCTTGTTCTTTTTCTGAAAGATATTTTCTATGGGTATAGAATTCTGAGCTGACAGAGTCTTCCTTTCAATATATTTTTTTAAAGATTTTATTTATTTATTTGACAGAGAGAGACATAGCGAGAGAGGGAACACAAGCAGGGGGACTGGTAGAGTGAGAAGCAGGCTTCCCATGGAGCAGGGAGCCCGATGTGGGACTCCATCCCAGGACCCTTGGATCATGACCTGAGCCGAAGGTAGACGCTTAACGACTGAGCCACCCACGCGCCCCTCCTTTCAATATTTTAAAAATATCATTCCAGTGTCATCTGGTACCAAGGCTTCTAATACAAAGTCTGCTTTAATTCTTATCTTTATTCTTCTGTATATGCCTTTTTTTCTCTAAATGTCTTCAAGATTTTCTGTCTCTGATATTCATTAGCTTGAATATGATATGCCAAGATGTCTTTGGTATTTATCTTACTTTGTGTCCTCTGTGCTTCTTCATCTGTGTTTAGCATGTGTCACTAGTTCAGAAAAAATCTCAACCATTATTTCCTTAAATATTCCATCTGCCCAGTTCTCTCTTCTCCCTCAGAATTTTAATTATGTTTATATTAGAGATTTGGTATTTTCACAAAGATCCTGGATGTTCTCTACTCTACTTTTTCTCCTTGTGTTTATGTCTGGGTTATTTCACTGACCTATATTCAAGTTCCCTGATCCTTTTATTGATATATCAAGTCTACTGATAAATCCATCAAAGGCTTTTTTTCATCTCTGTTACTGTGTTGTTGTTTTATTTCTAGCTTTTCAATTTGACCATTTCTTATAGTTTCTATATTTCTGCTGATAGTACCCATCTGGTCATACATGTCCACCTTTCCCAATAAGTCCCCCATCAATCAATGTTATTTTAAGCTTCCTATTATTTCTAGCTTCCTGTCATATCTGAATCCAGTTCTGTTGCTCACTTGACAATGAGTTGTTTTTTTCTTTTTTTGGTAAGCCTCATAATTTTGCTGCAAACTAAATGATACTAGAGATTGAGGTAAATATTATTAACTATTAGAAATAAGCATACCTTTTCCTTTGCTAGGCCTTTAATGTAGAGGTTTGATCCAATATAATCAAGAGTTGAGCAAGGTTTGGGATTTTTGTTTCCACAGCCACTGTCTGTACCACAGGCTTCAAATTCCTCTAACATTACCTTATGTGTATGGTGGGGACTGATTTGTCAGAGAGTTTTTGTCAATGTAACTCCATTCTCAGCTTTAGATGTTTCTTTTGTGTTGTACCTTAGAAAGAGTCTCTCTACTTTCTTGTAATTTTCCCAACACAATTCCATTATTAAATGTTCTTTGACAAGTTTTAGCCTGGTGGTTGGAGCTCTCATCGCCATTGTTCTGATTAGTCTTCAGCCTTAGAAGCAGTGTCCCTGTATCCTATTGTAGCCTTCTCAGTGTTCCTGCTCCTACATCTGTTGCAGTTATGGACTCAGTACACATTTCTTCACCTCCTCCAGGGTTAGAGTGTATTTCTTTTCTCTTCCCCTAACTGAAATGGTTTTCCTATGTCCTAAGTGTGACAACATCTGCCCATCCCCCAGCAGTTTAAGATGATACAAGGAAGAAGGCTCTCAGAAGGATTTTGTCCCTTTGCCGAGGTGGCTACTCCCCTCCCCACTTCTGGCCTATACCATAAGGGACACTTTCTTAAGACTCCCACAAATCTTTTTGTGAGTACCCCATGAGGTCATGGAGAAGAGCCTACAAGTGAGTGCAAATTCTTTTATATTTTTATCTTTGGGCCTCAGGGGTTCCATATCCTCTTCCAGCCCAAACTAGGCCTTACCAACTCCTTAACAATTTTAGCTAAAGGGGGCGCCTGGGTGGCTAAGTCAGTTATGTGTCTGCCTTTGGCTCAGGTCATGATCCCAGGACTGAGCCCCAAGTTGGCTCCCTGCTCAGTGGGGAGCCTGCTTCTCCCTCTCCTCCCTGCTATCTCTTGCTATCTCGGTCGCTATCTCTCAAAAAAATAAATAAAATCTTTTAAAAAATCCATATTTTGACTGCTTAACAACTCTACCATCACCACTCTAATCTAAGCCACATTCATCTCTCATCCAGATTTTGTGATGGCTTTCTAACTGATCTTCTTGCTTTTGCCCTTACCTCTCCATGGCCTTTGTATAACACAGAAACTAGATGATATTGATAAAAATCAATTCAGATCACACTATCTCTACTCAAAGTAAAAGCCAAAGTTCATAATAGTTGCCAAAAATGTCCTGTATGATCTGTACCACCTTTCACTGAATGCTCAAGCCACTATAACCTCCTTCTTGTTATTACACATGGCAAGAATGCTCCTCTTTCAGGATCTACACTCTTACCTCCTTTGTACAAATTTCACCTTCTCAGTTAAGCCCTTCCAAACCACCTTATTTTATGAACTCTTCATTAGTAACCATCACCAGAATCTAACTTCCATGGAAGTAGGTATTTTTGTCTATTTCATTTAATACTATACCTCTAGAACCTAGAAAAGAATTTGTCATCCTATTCTTTTTTTAATTTTATTTTATTATGTTATGTTAATCACCATACATTACATCATTAGTTTTTGATGTAGCGTTCCATGTTTCATTGTTTGCATATAACAATTCTTAATAAATAATTGTTGAATTAATGAGCATTTCGTTTTAAGATTTTATTTATCTATTTGAGAGAGAGAGAGAGAGAACACAAGCGGGGGAAGGGGCAGAGGGAGAAGGAGAAGGAGACTCCCTGCTGCTGAGCAGGGAGCCCGATGTGGGACTCGACCTGAGGCTCAATCCCAGGACTCCGGGATCATGACCTGAGCCAAAGGCAGACACTCAACTGACGAAGCCACCTAGCTGCCCCTTAATGAGCATTTCTAAGTTGAAAAAAGGAACCAGGGAAAAGGGATAGAATAACAACACAGAATAGATCATTATTATGGATATAATAAGAAACTAGAGGTAGCAGGATGTGATGGGGTACAGAACACTAGAAAATGAATCAGTCTTGACACCCTTCCTCTATAATTGCAGTATACAGACGTAGATAAATTTATAGGTAAAGGTTGGAAAACTGAGAGAATTTTTGTTGGGTAGCTCCTTTTTCCTTCTAATACAGCGTCATTTGCTGAGATTTGGGCTGAGGAGAGCAGGGATCAAGTGGACATTCAAAAAGCCAAGATCATTCTTGTGTTCTCCTGGATTACATAAATTCTACTAAATGAAAGGTAAGCACAAGTTTAAGGAATTATATTCCTATACACTATCTATGAAGCATTAAAAGTTAAACCCTGAGGGGGTGCCTGGGTGGCTCAGTTGGTTAAGGGTATGACTCTTGATTTCAGCTCAGGTCATGATCTCAGGGTCCGAGGTCAGGCTTTGCCCTCACATGGAGCCTGCTTGCTCAGGATTCTCTTTCTCTCCCTCTCCTTTTGCCCCTCCCCCATCCCACTCTATCTAACATCACTCCTTCAGGCACACTCTCTCCATCTCTCCATCTCTAAAAAAAAGTATAACTCTGGAATGACTGCCAATTTTATCTTCATGCTATCTATAACCTCAAAAATAAAAGCAATTAATTTTGTGTTGCTTATCTTGTCTTGAAGTATAGTTAAAACGTTTCAAGGTTTTCAAGCTTAAACACTGTTTTAAACACCAAATTTACTTGCATTCTGCATATAGAAGAAGATTATGAAATATTTGCTTTGCATTACCTACCAACCATCTTCAAGTAGAAAACATAAATTCAATTTAACTAACTTCGTGTCTGAATTATTGGATTTGGTCAAGGCTGAAACTGACATACCAGAATATCTCAAAATCAATTATTTTTTTCCATTTTACAATCATTTTAGAGCTGTCATATTGGTGCAGCTGCAGAATTTCTGGTTTTCTGTGCCCTGTCTGCAAGTTTTGGCAGGTGGACACAAAGATAATAGCACTTCCACTCTTGGGGGTCATATTATTAATATTCCCTAGCAACTGTGAATGACTTCATCTTTCAACCATGCCTGATTCTATCACAGATATGCAGACCTTGTCTTTCTATAGAGTAAATCCATATGCAACTTAATTAGAAAAATATAAGTAAATCTCTGTTATATGGGATGTCTTTTCAAGAGGATATCCAGGAATCTAATGCCATTGGTCTTTTGCTTATTAAATGCCCATAAAATGAATGTGTTTGCTTTTGGAGTTAAACAACAATGCTATAAAATAACCTGTATAAATCATATCCCTCTCTACTATACCTGCTAACTACAAAATCAATACCATGGATTTCTTGACATTTAAAATGGACAGATACATATTTACCAATCTTAATCAAGCAGGTATGTAGGCTGAAGTAAAGTACACAGGCTCAGCATAAGAAGGAACAAACAATTAATAGGAAATGATGAAGATATTTTGGTGATAGCAAAGAACACAGACCCAAGAACACAGTACATTCCATGACAACAGGATTTGCAGTCTGATAATAGACAAATGGAGCAAACATTTCACAATATCAGCCGCCAGCTGTGTAACTGAACAAGTTTCTAAAACAGTCCAAGATTCAGTTCCTTCGTCTGGTATATGAAGATAATGAGACCTACTTGACTGGTATCCACATACCATTAAATGAGATAAGTGCATATAACAATTGCACAACATTAACCTCACACACAGTATGTATGTACTTACTTAGCAATTATTAGTTCCCTTTTTGCATTCTCAAGCCTCAAAAATTTGGTTCAGAGACCATTGATCATTTTATGAACAGATATTTTAGAGTATGAATTGAATCAAGAATTTCCTTGCATTATCTAGATAATAGGGTTATAGATAAAACTGATAATAATGTGGGACGTATTATTAACATTTTATAGATGAAGACACTAGGTTCAGAGAAGTTCAGTAACTCATAGGAGGTCACACAGCTAATCAATAGCAAAGCTAGAATTCATGACCTCATAATCAAAGAGTTAAGTTCAATATAATCTCAGAAATAGATCAAACATATTTTTTTTTTAGATTTAATTAATTTATATATGGTCTCCTTAGCCCTCAAAAACTAAAAAAGTAAGAAACCTCAGGATCCAGCTCCTCTTCACACTCAATCCCACCTGGGAAAACTAACCAGTAAATATAGTTTATAAGACAAATCTGAATATGTCCCAACAGAACAGCACTTCGGGGACCATTAAGTCATAACTTCCTTATCAGCTATCAACACTATCTTCCTGAATATATAACCAAAATATAGAAGAAATGGCCATGCCCCTACTGCTGAGTGATTTTTTTTTAATGTTACTCCTATTAAAACATCTAACAAAAATGAGATACAGTATGGAAATGCTTGTATCTTTAATCCTCGATGTTTCTGCTTTGTAAACCAAGAGTAAAGGATATTTGGTTAATTGAGTAGGGAACGTTGCAAAATAAAAACTTCACCCCAACAAAGCATTCAACCCAGCATTAACCAAAAATGTTCAACACAAACACTGATTAAAAAAATGTGAATATTCCATTAAGACATCTTAGTTGTTTTTATTAATGACAGTAACTGCCATTTATTGTGGAACTATTATATGCCAGACATTGAAAATTAACTTGCCTGAGTAAACACAACTACTAAAAGGGAGAGCTGGGAATTAAAACCTGTGCTATATGACTCCAAAACTAATACTCTCACCACAAGGGCAATGTTGCCTACACTATTTGGTTACCTAATAAAATGATAGGAAATTTTCCTCATCCATTCCTGCCAATGCTACAACTAACATCTGCACAGATTGTTGATTTTGTTTTTGTTTATAGACAACTGCTACAATGGCACTGCTATGATATACTATCTTATTTCATCTTAAGGCATCCCAGTTCTTTTTAAGATAAAGCATCAAGGTATTTCTCTCTGGTTCTGCTTCACGGGTGAAAGCACAGTGCTATGAATTCATCAAGTCCCAGATAGTAAATATAAAAAGCCACAAAATTCTGCAACCTAGTACATATCACTTCCCACAGAACCATATTAGAACTATGTCTGTGTTGAAGCATCACCAATATTCCATTTACAACAGCACCAAAAACCATAAGATGCCTCGGAATAAACCTAACCAAAGAGGTAAAGGATCTATACTCTAGGAACTACAAAACACTCATGAAAGAAATTGAAGAAGACACAAAAAGATGGAAAAATATTCCTTGCTCATGGATCGGAAGAATAAACATTGTTAAAATGTCTATGCTACCCAGAGCAATCTATACCTTCAATGCCATCCCAATCAAAATTCCAAAGACATTTTTCAAAGTGCTGGAACAAACAATCCTAAAATTTGTACGGAATCAGAAAAGACCCCAAATCGCCAAGGAAATGTTGAAAAAGAAAAAGCTGGGGGCATCACGTTGCCCAATTTCAAGCTATATTACAAAGCTGTGATCACCAAGACAGCATGGTACTGGCACAAAAACAGACATAGGGACCAATGGAACAGAATAGAGAACCCAGATATGGACCCTCAACTCCATGGTCAAATAATCTTTGACAAAGCAGGAAAAAACATGGAATGGAAAAAAGGCAATCTCTTCAATAAATGGTGCTGGGAAAATTGGACAGCCACATGCAGAAGAATGAAACTCGGCCATTCTCTAACACCATTCACAAAGATAAACTCAAAGTGGATGAAAGACCTCAATGTGAGACAGGAATCCATCAAAATCCTAGAGCAGAACATAGGCAGTAACCTCTTTGACATCGCCCACAGCAACTTCTTTCAAGATACATCTCCAAAAGCTAGTGAAACAAAAGCAAATATGAACTTCTGGGACTTCATCAAGATAAAAAGCTTCTGCACAGCAAAGGAAACAGTCAACAAAACAAAGAGGCAACCCACAGAATGGGAGAGGATATTTGCAAATGACACTACAGATAAAGGGCTGGTATCCAAGATCTATAAAGAACTTCTCAAACTCAACACCCAAAAAACAAATAATCAAGTCAAAAAGTGGGCAGAAGATATGAAAAGACACTTCTCTGAAGAAGACATACAAATGGCTAACAGACACATGAAAAAATGTTCATCATCATTAGCCATCAGGGAAATCCAAATCAAAACCACATTGAGATACCACCTTACACCAGTTAGAATGGCAAAAATGGACAAGGAGAGAAACAACAAATGTTGGACAGGTTGAGAAGAAAGGGGAACCCTCTTACACTGTTGGTGGGAATGCAAGCTGGTACAGCCACTTTGGAAAACAGTGTGGAGGTGCCTCAAAAAGTTAAAAATAGAGCTACCCTATGACCCAGCAATTGCACTCCTGGGTATTTATCCCAAAGACACAGATGTAGTGAAAAGAAGGGCCATATGCACCCCAATGTTCATAGCAGCAATGTCCGCAATAGCCAAACTGTGGAAAGAGCCGCGATGCCCTTCAACAGATGAATGGATAAAGAAGATGTGGTCCATATATACAATGGAATATTACTCAGCCATCAGAAAGGAAGAATACCCAACTTTTACATCAACATGGATGGGACTGGAGGAGATTATGCTAAGTGAAATAAGTCAAGCAGAGAAAGTCGATTATCATATGGTTTCACTTATTTGTGGAACATAAGGAATAGCATAGAGGACATTAGGAGAAGGAAGGGAAAAATGGGGGGCGGGGGATTGGAGGGAGAGATGAACCATGAGAGACTATGGACTCTGAGAAACAAACAGGCTTTTAGAGGGGAGACTGGGTTAGCCCGGTGATGGGTATTAAGGAGGGCACGTACTGCATGGAGCACTGGGTGTTATACAAAAACAATGGATTGTGGATCACCACATCAAAAACCAATGATGTATGGTGACTAACATAACATAATAAAATTAAAAAAAAAAAAGTTAAAAAATAAAATAAAATAAATTGAAGATAGGATTTAGCTTCTCTCTGCAACTCCAAATAAAGCCTTTTAACTGTGTGAAAAAATAAAAAATAAAAATAAATTTAAATTAAAAAAAAAAACAGTATAGTACAGGCATAGAAGACACATGGAGCAATGGAACAGAACAGAGAGCCCAGAAATAAACCCATGCCTATATGGTCAATTAATCTACAATATAGGAGACAGGAATATATGATGAGGCAAAGACACCCTCTTCAACAAATTCAACAAATGGTATTGCAAAAACTAGACAGCTACATGCAAAAAAATAAAACTGGACCACTTTCTGACACCATATACAAAATAAATCCAAAATGGATGGAAGACCTGAATGTGAGACCTAAAACCTTAAAACTCCCAGAAGAAAACATAGGCAGTAATTTCTTTGGGATCTGCAGTAGAAACATTTTCTAGATATGTCTCCTCAGGCAAGGGAAACAAAAGCAAAATTAAACTATTGGGACGGCACCAAAATAAAAAACTTTTGCACAGTGAAGGAAACCATCAACAAAACAAAAAGGCAACCTACTGAGTGAGGAGATATTTGCAAATGACATATTTGATAAGGTTAATATCCAAAATGTATAAATAACTTCTACAACTTAACACCAAAGAAAACACAAATAATCCAATTAAAAAATGGGTAGAGAACCTGAATAGACGTTTTTCCGAAGAAGACATATAGATAACCAAAGAGACACATGAAATGATGTTCAACATCACTACTAATCAGGGAAATGTAAATCAAAACCACAGTGAGATATCACCTTACACCTGCCAGAATGTCTAGCATGAAAAAAAAAAAATCTTGACAAGGATGTGAAGAAAAAGGAACCCTTGTGCACTGTTGGTGGGAATGGAAACTGATGTAATGTGGTAATTCAAACAGAATTACCATATGAACCTTTTGTTTAAATGAATGTGTTAATTTTTACACTGGATGTGTGGGTTCACATGAAATCTGCAAAATAAAAGGATCAGGGACATTATTTTACACATATTGCATTATATGTATGTATATGTTTAGGTAGAGTGATAAATGAGTAAGTTATACCAAGCAATTAGAATTATGAGTTTATGTATATGCTTTATGTTGGAGGGAAAGTGGGTATAATATCATGCTTGATATGGGGTCTGTTTAAAAATTCTGCCTTGCTTCTGAATTTTTTCTTTTCCCTTCCTTTTTCATCAGATCTACCAGTCATTTAACTAAAAATTCCTGGATTTCTACAAAACTGAGTCTGCTGACCATGTCTTTAAAAATAAGGGGAGGGGCAGCCAAAATAAAAGTTACAAGTTCTCCTGAATGAACCCTGGTACTCTAGTGAGACAGAAAGATGGCCACACATCATGGTTTGCAAACAATGGCTGCAGGGAAATCTAGAGGAGTCAACCAGAATACTCAATATTAAAATCCAGGTAATGTTGCTATGGACTAAATTGTGTCCCCTCCACATTCATATGTTGAAACTGCACCTCCCAGTGTATCTATTTGGAGACAGGACCTTTGGGATGTATTAGGTTTAGGTGAGGTCATGTGAGTGGGCCTTCATGATCAAATTACTGCCCTTATAAGAAAGACACCAGAGCACTTGCTCCTTCTGCTACGTGAGGACACACAGAAAAGGTGCCTTCTGCATGCCAGGAAGAGATGCCTCACCAGAATCTGACTATGCTAGCATCCTGATCTAGACTTTCAGACTCCAAAACTGTGAGAAAATAAATTTATTTTAAGCCACCCAGTCCATGGTATTTTATAATGGCAACCCAAGTATATGAATACAATTGTTTAAATTTTTTAGCATTAAATTTGGAAGAAAATAATAACTATTATTATCAGCAGCCATAAACTGCTGAGCCATAAATCTTTAAATTTGTATGTTTGAATTGGGAGCTTATTTAAAGAGAATAAATGTATGCTTCCAGTCCATTCATCTACTTTCTGAATATTCAGTTTCCTATGGATATCAACAAGAACAAAATTTTCCATGTGTGCGATCAAATAAAAATAGGCATCTTTACCCATACCAAGGAAAACAGAGAAATGAACCTGGATGTACATCACAAACACCATAAAAATTTCAGTTACGGGGATATAATCATGATGACTTGAGAGATAAGTAACCCTTCCATATTCCTGAATGTCTTAGGAAGAACTGAATTTCCTATAGAAATTCTACAGAATCTTAAGGTTCCTTCTACTCATGGTACTGCAAAGAACCTAATGGATGTGCTGACATCCATTTGTCTGATTCCCCAAGATCCATTCCTCTATTAAACCATAAGACAGTAAAGCACATTTACCACATTATCTCAGACCTTCAAAGACTTGTTTTCACTGAGGCACAGCTTAATGTAATGTTCTTTGCCTCTATTGAAGGTCGATACAGGAACCATTCGTTTGGGCAATGTTTTTTTATGTTTGAAGATTTTATTCATATATGTTCTCCGTATAAAGAACCAGAAAACAAATTTCCATTTTTTTTGCACACACATGCAAAAATTATCCTCACATCTTCCTATTGTCAAAAAACACAAATAAAAATTGTTAAACTCTGCATTTATATTTTTTTCTTTTCCTTAACATCTGAAAACTTAAAGCCAAATCTCACGGCTTTTTTCTTGGTTTTGCTTAACCCAAGATACTGTAATCTATTTAATCAGAGTGCAAAAAATTTTCTACTCTTGAGACATATAATGCAATGTACTTCTTAATAACATGAGTTAGCATTTCTGTAAGACACAGGATATGGTAGCTGAAGTGAAGTAATTTCCTTTATCCAGGGATTAAATCCTATTACATTTTACCACAGCTTTTCACTGCTGCATTTTGAAAATAATCAAAAATCAAATGCAATTATTTATTCCAATATGGCATTTCAAAGACTATGTCATCTAAGAAGTGACTTGCACTTACCAGGCAAATATTGAGCTAAATTGAGGCAAGTACAAAATGCACTAGGGATTCAGTACAATCCAAATAATAAGGCCATTTCACTAAATTTATGACTTAAGGCTTGTTGCATAGTGCCTCACAAGTCAGGCAATGTAACTGCTGAAAATAAGTTGAGTAGGAATCCTCCACATCAGTCATATACTAGAAAATTAGAAATAAACTCTGACCACTGCAGATCTCCTCCTCCCTACTCTTCTACTCCTACTCCTGCATCTTCCTACCAACGCCATGCTATACTAGTAAGGTGTAACCCATTCTAAACTTCTCGAATTAAGGGAGCTATGTGGAAGATCCCCAATTGTTCTCATTGAATTTCAATTCAAGATTGGGTATGAGATAAGATAACTCATAAATTCTTTATTCATGATAGCTAATGTGAAAATCAGTTTGGAAGTGAAGGGTAGAAGTGACACAAAAATACGTTAGCTCCAAGTTACATTTTATCAGATAACCACATAGATGCCTATCTTTAGGCACAAAGACAAAGATGCCTATCTTCCAAATCGTGGCACATTTGACTTACTCATCCTAACAAAGGTAGCAGCTGTACAAGTTATCACGATAAGGAACACCTAAAGTGGGGACTAAATTATACAATCTTGCTATGTTTTGTTGGCCAAATAATTCATGGAACTGTCAAAGCCCCTTCAGCTAGACCAGCCCCTGAAGTCAGCTCAGGGTAACTAGTTTTTTCCATTATCTTAACCTAACCACATTAAAATGCCCTTTTTCTTTATACATTTGAGGCCATTTAAATATTACCCTGGGAAATTAAAACAAATTAATGAAAACTCTGATAAACACAGCAGACTGAACATAATCATTTATCTTCAGCCTCCAAGAATAACAAGAAAAAAATCATTAAAAATGGACAAAGCACAAGTGCAAAGCAAATGAAAGAGTTAAGTAGAGTTCATAAGATACATCAGTAAAGACGTAGAAGACAAAAATAAGATTCATGAGTGGTAACTGTCCTAGAAGAGGGAGACACTTGAAACCAATTCTAACCATAGAACCCTAGGGACTCGGTGACTGAATGTACAGGTACTTATATAGGCAGATATGTAGGCGGAAATAGAAGATGGGTCTGAAAAAGGTAAGATTTATTGAAAATCTTTACAAAGAGAATTTAGAGCCTCATATCAGCTCCCTTACCACACAGAAATCTGGAGTTAAGTTTCTGGAAAATTTGAACTTAAAAACCTGTGGATTTGAGGCTGCACAGATGAGGACAGGAATACTGTGCCATTCTGAAACAGGAAAAGTAACTGAATTATACATCCTAAAAAAAGAAGCTAGCATTCCAGTTCTCATGCTCTACTCCCAGAATGCTATCAGCCAAGTTTATATCTCTCTTCTGAGCAGGGGGTTAGAGTAGTCATCCACAAGAAGTCTGATCAGAACTAGGAAACACAAAATATATGTCAAATTGTTATGTTGCACATCTTAAACTTATATAATGCTACATGTTAATTATATCTCAATAAAACTGGAAAAAAAAAAACCGTATCTACAGATACTGACTTAGGGCTTTTCCCAATGAAATGGTCAAGTCCCTACCAAATAGTGCTAAAGAAAGATGACAAGCTCTGTAAAAAGAAAGATCTTCTAATTACCTTTTAAACACCTCACTCTTAAAGAGGAACAGATTATCAAAGCATTACAAGATATTTCAGGACTGTCTCTTAATGAAAAAGAAAAAAGAAATAAACAGGGAAAAGGCACCTTGGAGAAGTAAAGAAAATGCTAAAGTTTCATCATTCATGTGTTCAGAGAAATGGTAAGTTATTGAAATCACGATGTAAAAACAGATTATAAAACAGAAACAGAGAACAAGAAAGAAAATACAATTGTACAGCAGAAATAAGAAATTTAAGAGAAGGTTTTGAAGTTAAAATTGAAAAACTTATCAGAAACACAGAACCAAAAAGAAAATAATTAAAAAATGGAGGGGGGAAAGAAGAAACATTATAGAATCAATTCAGGTGTTCCAACATTCAACTGATTAGAGTCCTAATCCAGAATCAAAGCATAGAAAAAGTAAAGGGGAGTAAATTATCAAAGAAATACTGTAAGAGGGGTGCCTGGCTGGCTCAGTCAGTAGATCCTGTGATTCTTGATCTCAGGGTTGTAAATTCAAGCCCTATGCTGGGTGTAGAGATTACTTAAAAATAAAATCTTAAAGAAAAAAAAAGAAATACTATAAGAAAATTGTCCAAAAGAACTTGAGTTTCCATATTGAAACGCTCCTCCAAGTGCCCAGCAAACCAAATAAAAAAGATCCAAACTAAGAAGATTGTCATGAAATTTAAAAACAGTAATGATAAAGGAAAGATGCTAAAAGCATCTAAAACAAAACAAAAGAATTAATCACAAAGAATCAGGAATCAGAATGATATGAGACTTTTCACCAGCAATACTAAAACCCAGAAGACAATGAAGTAATAGTTGCAACATCTTAATCTAAGAGAACATGATTTCCAACATAGAATTTTATACAAAACAGTAACAAATTTTACACAAGATCTTTTTTGTCTTCTCCCCACATTTCCTCCTGTTTCCTGCTTTGAGTGCAGAGACATCAGAGATCTAGCAGACATTTTTTTGAACATCAGAAGGCAAGCCGTGCATAAGCATGGTGTCACAAAAAGACTTGGAGCCAGAATCCAATGACTTTTGGAGCTATCATAACTGCAGAGAACTAGCTCTCTATACTTTTACATCAGCAAAAAGTCAGTTTATTACTTGTTTAAGTCACTAATGTTTTGGTATCTGTTACAAGTAGCCAAATGCAATTTATAGCCAATACACACAAACACAGGAAATGGGTTTTACCAGATTACTGAGGCAAAGGAAATTCTTAGTATGACAAGAAGCTGCATAATGACACCTTTATATCTAAGAGAGTAATCAGTCCATACTGGAGCAGAAGGACGGAGGAATACCTCCCAGAGAAAATGGAGCTGACATATTAGCTGATGTCTTTGACATATTAACAGAGGTTTTCTAACTCTGTCAGTGAATTTACACACAAAATGAAGCAAACTCATACATACACACACAATGCAATCAACTCCCAATAAAAACAAAGCTTGTATGGAAAGACTAAAATAATTGAATGATGTGTAATTTCAGTGGTAAATAATATTTAAAAGCAAAACTCACCATTTATAAGATGAAATTAGTAGTTCTCGACTGGAGGAAATCTTGTCCTCTAGGGGGTATTTCGCAATGCCTATAGATATTTTTGGTTATTACAACTGGGAAGTATTACTGGCATCTGGGAGGTAGATGCAGGGATACTGCTAAACATCCTACAATGGACAGTATCACCCTTCCCAGGGTGATAATTTCATACACTGAAATAAATAAAATCTTAAAAAAAAAAAAGAATTTTTTTCAAAAACATCTGTTTTCCCTACCTTAATTCTCACAATAAAGAATTATCCAGCCCCAAGTGTCAACAGTGCCAAGACTGAGAAACCCTGAGTAATGGTTATACATTAGAAACTCACAAAAATGATTTAAACAAACACTGTAATTTTGAGAAGATAAAGTATAGGTGTTTGATATGTGTGTGTATGTATATGTATGTGCATGTATGAGAGTATAATAGAGTGAAAGCCCATCTTTCTTAACATCGAATCAATTCATAATAGCTAACATTTAAAGACATTTAAATATATTCTTTAGGGGCACCTGGGTGGCTCAGTTGGTTAAGCGTCTGCCTTCAGCTCAGGTCATGATCCCAGGGTCCTGGGATCGAGTCCTGTATTCTCCCTCTGCCTCTGTCTCGCTCTCTCTCTGTCTCTCATGAATAAATAAATAAAATCTTAAAAAAATAAGTAAGTAAATATATTATTTAGAAATATGCAGGCAAATACTTGTCTTGATAACTTAAAGCGATGAGGGTGGCTGCTTTTGTATAGTGGGAGTACAGGGTAAGGAGGAACAGGGCAGGATATGCTGCTGCTTTTTCTTATAAGCTGCTTCAAACTATCTGAATTCTAAAACTATATTAAATTTACACTTGTAATAAACCAATATAAAATAACAAAATTGGAAAATGTAACAATATGAATTATAGAGCCAGATTTACTGCTCTAAAGCAATGTAAATTTAATCACAACTTGTCTTGGTTAAAGCAGCCTTTCAGGTATAAAGACCCTCTTTCTTTTTCTTCTATCTTCCTTGGCTTGATCACTAAACAAGTCCTTCAGCTCAGCTGTCACATCTATTTTGTTCATCTTGTCTATTTAGTGCCCTCCATGTGGCCTCAAACAGAACATTGGTCAATAAATAATTTTCTCATTGTTATTAAATTGAGATGAAGTTTTAATATTTTTTCGGGTAAGATGTATTCATAAGGGAGAATAGGTTGAAGACATCAAACAATAATAGGGAAATTATATGAACAAACAATTCACAAATAAATGTATTTGTCCATAAATATAAGAAGTTTATCTAAAATTATTTGTAACTATACACAGTAAAACAAAAATTATTTTGGATTGCCACTGAGATTGGTAAAGGGTAAAAAAGAATGATGACAGTGAATTAGCCAATCAATCTCCTTCACATACTTCAGGGTAAAATACATATACCCTCTGTGGAGAGTTATTTGACAACGTCTATCAAAAGCTTTAATGTACGTTTATTTTAAAATCAGTAATTCCACTTTGCTGAAAATGCTTTAAAGTAATAAATGGATGAGATTCTAAAGATTTACGTACAAAGATGTTTATCTTGACATTATTTATGGAAGTAAAACATCTTAGATATCTAAGAATGTGATATAAATCATAATGACTATATTAAAGTATATGCATATACCAATGAAATGCAACCCTAGATATGTATTGACATGGATAGATATTCACAGTATATTAAGTGGGGGGTAAAATTTAAATATATATATATATATATATACACACACACACACACATAAATATACATACATATTTACATTACATAAGCCTGAAATATATATATACACACATGCACAGAAGTACTACAGCAATTTTTCTCTAGGTATAGGACTGTAGGTAATTATCATCTCTCCATACTTTCATAAAATTTCTAATTTATATTTTGTCACAAAAACATATTTTTGTATAGTTTCTTAAAATGCTATTTGTTTTGAAAAAAAATTTGGCCCACAACCAAATTTCCAGGCTGAGGGATTCTTGGATCTCAACTAAACTATAGCACAGAGACCACTGATAAAACCTAAGTCCAAAGAAAGCATCTTCCAGCTGTCCTGCCCACTTCCCCAGGTCTCCTCTCATTTCCTCTCAGTCTCTTCAGAGTCTGTGGAAGAGCTCTGCAAAATTTTTCAGCACTACAATAACTTACACATTCAGTAACAAAATTAAGAGGGATGTTCTGGTAGAAGAAGAGTGAGAGGTACTCAATAAACAGTATTTTCATTTATTAAAGGTGCCTTTGCTAGGAAATCATCACAGATCTAAATGCTCATAAAACAGTGCTTTCTCTTTGACTTTGTAATTCTGTTCTATAAATTTATCTTAAGAAACTATATTAAGTGGACAAATGTTCAAGAATGTAATCACATTAGACCCACCCCTACAATCTGCAAGGCCCAAAGCAAGAATACAAATGAAGCCCACATACCACATGTCTGAATACTTAAAAATTACAAACCAGGCTAACACACTGTTAAATAAAAATATTTTTCTTCTGCTTTGATAAATCTACCTTCATTATTTTTTAGAAGTGGAAAAATATGTATAAAACTATATTTTTATGTGACTGAAATTAGGTAAAATATCAAAGATGATTGAATTTAATCAATATAGTGTATATCTGAGTGTTCTCTTTTGAGGCGGCAGTGTTTGGCCATGTAATAAACAAAGGCATACCTAATTCACAAATTATATTCCAAAGTATTTTTGCCTTTATTTCATCAAAATCACAAATTATTTTTATAAGCAATATCATAATGTTATTTTTGTTCTACTGACTGGAATGACCTAAGAGTTAAAATATAAAATGTCATTGTATTCAAAGCATCCAAATTTTCAGCGTCTTTTGATCAAACACGTAAATTAAAGCAAAGAAATTAACCATTATAGTAATGTGGTTTGTTTAATATTACAAACCAATTCTTAGCTGCACGCAAATGCAGCAAACTGTGTACTATTTCTGAGTGCCTCCAGAACCAGGAATTAGAACACAGAGGAACAGAGACTATAGATGCTCAGAACTACTGGGAGTAATACTTTGTCATGCAAGAATCTATGACATTTTCCCATGTGAGAGAAAGAATTTGACAAGTTAATATCTTTTTATTTTCTTTTACCTAACCACTTGCTCAAATCAGTCCTGCACTTTGAAGGTATATCCATCTATGATTTTGACAATGGCCTGACACAAAAATCTTCATGGCATTCAGACACTGTCACTTTTTGTTTCAAGGACATGGTGCAAGAGATGAAGAGAAGCATTTCTCTGGAGACTGAATGGATGGGTAGGTATATGGGTGAAACAAGATACTGATTTGAACTGGGACAGTAGGTTTTATTCTCTGTTTGGCTGGTAAACTACTGTGTGTGTTTATGTGTGTATGCATGCATGTATATGCAAGTGTTTGTGTTTGGTTTTAGTAATTGAGCATTTTGGCCTTATATATGCTGAAAACAGAGTACACAGCGACTAGAGATTAAAATTTAGGAGTAAAATAAGTAAATATAAAAGAATAAATCTGTAACCCTTGACATTCTGATTAAATACTAGAATGACAAGCCTCTATTATTTCTGTTAGTAGGATGCTAGATGCAATGTTGAGAAGAATATTCATTTTTATATGAAATAAACATCGATATAGAATATATGAATATAAAATATTGCCATGTTGACATCCAGGATATATACATTAAACAAACATATATATACATACATATTTTATATATATACACACACACTGAATGTCAACACTGCAATATTTTTACACCATGAAAGCATTTCCCAAACTATATTCTACATATTCCACAAGGTTGATTCATTAGTTATTCAACAAATATTTCATGGCCCTACTATGTGTCCAGCAAATTTAAACCATTAGAGATACAAAAAGGAAAAAAATAGTCTTTTAGTTATTTCCTCCATGAGGTTTTAAATTTGTTCATATGGTCTTACACATTTTTACTGAGATTATTCCTAGAAATTTCACATATTACCATTTTAGTGTAATTTTTTGTTCTTTTTAATGTTTATTATTGATAAAACCACTTATTTATAATATTTATTTGAAAGTGGCCATTTTACCAATGTTCTTAGTTTTAATAGTTTTCCCACTGATATGCTTTGCTTTGCCTAGTAAACAGTATCATCTGCAAACAGCACCTGCAGATACTGAAAGCTTGCAATCAAATATACTCTCTTAAGTTACCAAGAAATGTTGTCTTTTCATTACTTTCTATCAAATAAAACTATTCCTAATACAGTATTTAAAAACTAGATATATTAGTTCTATTCATTCTCTGAAATTTTCAGGTGGGAATTCAATACAAAACAACTTTTATATCACTTTTTAGCATGCATTCTTGTTAAAGTTTTCTATTCTTTCTGCCCCTGCCTATGCACCATTTAATAAAATGCATATGAAGCACATTAATATTTTTTTATCATAACTTAAGTGAGAAAGAACTTTTTAAGAGGTCCCTTTTTCTTAGGTAAAGGAATTATCTAATTACACACTGAACTTACAATACTAAGTTCAGATAATTTAATTAAGTTACCAAACAAATTAGAGTACTATAAAGTGTTTTATTTTAAACTATAATTTTCATTACTTGGTTTTATATTTATGATTTTTCTAGTGCTTATTAAAAGACTTTATTATTCTATTATAAGCACTATGAGAATACAATTTATACTAAGAAAATACTATTATATTTATGATCCATTATAGAATTTTCTACTACTAAGCCCCAGTTTTACAGAATTATAGTAAAATATGCAAATGCAGGCACACTTTATTGATGACACTGAAATTCTGTATTCACCCTCTCTTTCCTACCTTCTTCTTTCTCTAACTAACCAGACGTGGTAATTAAGAGGGAGAAGAATGATTAAAAAAAGATATTTTGGGGGACGCCTCGGTGACTCAGCCGGTTAAGTGCCTGCCTTCGGCTCTGGTCATGATCTTGGGGTCCTGGGATCGAGTGCCGCATCAGGCTCCCTGCTGTGCTGCTTCTCCCTCTGCCTGCAGCTCCCCCTGCTTGTGCGCTCTCTCTCTCTAATAAATAAATAAAATCTTAAAAAAAAAAAAAAGAATTTTTTTCAAAAACATCTGTTTTCCCTACCTTGTCTCTCATTTTTGATCAGTACTGTTTCCCATCCTTGGTTTCTTATTTTCTTGTAAGAATTGCATCCTAACCTCAAAGGCATCAGCAACAAACGAGAAATTTTTTTTAGGAATAGTAGGAAATTTGTTAGGTCAGTCAACAGTCCTCCTCACCCACCATTCCCACCCACTGCCACACAAACACATCTACTTTCAACTCTGGGTCCTAAAAAGTTTATTAAGGCACCTAATGCAGTAAGCAATTTGCCTATACAATGATATAGGTCACTGTGGTAAGGTATTAACTAGTAGGAAAAGAAATTCTGATTTCATTAAGGTTTTATCTAAAACTCACAAGGATTATCAGTTTAAAAAATACAAAATTCATTAAATCAGTTCCTCATTTCCTCTTTTATAACAACAAATAATTAACTTGATATTTGCTTTACTAAATTGACTGGCTCTGTGTCTCCAAAACACTGAATAACAACTCATCCAAAAAAAGAAAAGAAAAGAAAAGAAATCAAACTGGTTGCAAATAGTTTCATGCAGTCAAAACTTCATGTTGAAGTTTGGGGCTAAAATAATTAAATCAACCATATACTCTGAATGCTTTTTGTTTCTTTTTTCTTGTTGTTGTTATTGTTTGAAATAAGATCTCAGACTAACAATTTGCATTTAGTTATTTGGAGTACATTTTGAGGAGTTTTGAAAACTTATTTTTTGAAAACAATATTCATTGCTCTAAGTCTGGTTCCATTTGAGTCACACCTTCAAAAAAAGCCAAAATTCACATGAAAAATTTTTAATTTACTCTTCTTACATTTCACAGACTTCTGTATTTAGCATTCTTTGCCATAACTTTAAATCTGTCTCAGGCTCGCACTAATTCTTCTACACACAATATAAGTATACATACACGTACTTAATTAGTTTTTTTAAAAAACATTCATTCCCCAAATAAAATTAGCTGATTCTATTCTAGATACATATAGAGAACAATAAATTGTATTCTCAATAATTATAATATGAGTAACTAACATTAGTTAAGATTATTACACTCAGCTCATCAAAGCAACATTAGGAAGTGGGCCTATTTATCTTCATTTTACAATAAGAAAACTAAGGTACAGAGAATTAAGTAATTTCCCTGTATTCGTCTTCTCAGGCTGCTATAACGATTGCCACAGATTGGGTGACTTATACAACAGAAATTTATTTTCTTACAGTTTTGGAAGCCAGAAGTCCAAGATCAAGTTTCCAGCTGATTCAGTTTCAGGCAGGGCTCTCTTCCTGACTTGGTATCCTCCCATGGCCTTTGCTCTGTGAAGGGAAAAGAAGGGGGAGAAGAAGGAAGAGGAAAGGAAACTCCTCGGTGTCTCTTCTCATATGGACACTCATCCTGTTGGATCAGAGCCTCACCCTTATGGCTCCATTTAAATTTAATTACTTCCTTAGAGGTCCCATCTTCAAATACAGCCACACAGGGAATTACGGCTTTAATATACGTATTTTGAGAGGACACATTCAGTCCGGAACATTCCCTAAAGTTACACAGTTAGTAAACTGTAGAACCATGACTGAAACTCCAGCAGTCAGACTCCAGAGCCTGACCTCGTAACCATATTCACCCTTTATTGCGCTCCTTATAATCAAGCTTTTACTGCATATTAAATAGATTAAGAATTATCGGTACTTCTTACCCACCCCCCAATTTTATATTGGAGGGAAGGGAGTAGAAAAGAAAGCATACTTGGCCCTACTCAGTGGCAACTTCCCGTTCCATAGGGTTAAATAAGAATTTGAGGAAATAAGTTGTTCTGGAAAATCCAGGTGTAGCTGCCTCGTATGTTGTAACTGGTAGAAGGGTGATGTGAAGTGTGAAGGCTCCTCATGCCCTCAGACACACCCGAATATCAGCCTCAGACTATGTCCTGGATCCCTGCTGTGGCAAAAGTGCCACTTCCCTTCCTGCTTCTGTGGCCCGCCCGGCCGACACCGCTTCGTGATAGTGAAGACAAGCAGGAAGAGCGACGGGCGGAACCCAGCACATTGGCGAAGAGGACAAGCGGCTCTTCAGTCATCTTCCGGATCAGCTGGGCTCAACTCCTACACAATCAGCTTACCAGCTGGAAGTAGGAGACCTGCACCGGAAGTTGGCCCCGCCAGCTCCCAGCTGGGCGCTTTCAGCCACACGCTTCCGGCGAACGGCCTCTCTAGCCCCGCCGTCTCGCCGGCTCCGCTGGGCGGCTCCCGCCAGTGAGAAGCACCAGTGTACCCACATCTTGATAGGTTCTTCTCTTTCCGGATTTATTATCCCGAGGAAGAGACCATTCATTGCTATTTTGCCTAACTTTGAAACTGTCTCACTTTTTTCTTTCATAAATTCCTAAATATTCTACAGGTGCCACGCCAAATCTTCTTTGCTGCGTATCAGTGGATACGTGCTATAGGTAATGCCCAACTGGATGTTTCATTTTCAACGTGGTGAACACTGAATCTTAGTTTCTCAGATTGACTGAAATCATTATCATTGGCAAATGCTTTCCTTTATTAGAAGTATTTAAAGTACTCTTTATTTAGAAGTATGATTGCCTTTATTTCTATACATTTGCTCAGTCTTAAAATAAAAACTTACCTATTTCTACAATTAAAATATATGCCAGTTCTCTCATTTGTGTAAAGAATTTAACAACACACAAATAAGTTAATTTCCTATGCCTTTATTGAAAAGCGCTAACATTCAATGACCCTTAATGTATATATAGTTAAATCAAACCACCCTTCATGTTTTATAAATGTTATTGGCTAGCTTCATTTCCTTTGGTGATTTTTGACCTTCATAATTTTGAGACATCTTCTCTAATTTAATTGGCACTAACATTAATTCCATAAAGAGAACTAGCTAATTTAAAGCAGCTGAAATCTTAACATAATTTTGAAGCTATTTTATGATATCCTATTAAACAAGCGTATGGTACTAGAGAAAGCAATAGATTGCATTTCAGCAAGAAGGGTTTAGGATAAATATGATATTTCCTGATGGATATTTCCCATTATTTTACATTTTAAATTATAGAAGTAATAAATATCCTTTTATAGGAATGTTAAAAGCTTTCCTTTTCCTTGATACATAAGGCATCTATATAGAATGGACTGTGGGTGCCAAAAATAATACTTAAAGAAATATATCCCTAAAACTGGCCCACCTGCAGCCAACAAAAATCTAAGCACTATTTGTATTTGTAGTAAATGGATATTTGGTCTTTGTCCCCAGTTCCTGACACAGAGTTTTTAAAATTCTTGGAATTTACTGAATGATAGGGGTGATAATAACATTCATAACAAGCCCCTTTCAGCCAGTTAATGAGGTAACTCTTAGTAGGCCCCCAGAGATAGCTTTAGGAGGGGGATGATTGCCAGAGAACCTAATCATATTTTTAGAGGATTGGAACTTGCAGCCTTACCCTCAGACTTCTGGGGAGGGAAAGGGGACTGGAGATTGATGACCAATAATTTAATCAGTCATGCCTATATAATAGAAGCTCCACAAGAAACCTTAAATGGCTTATGTTAACTATAGTGAAATTAAAATTTTAAAAATACAAATGTGAAAAAAAAACCCTAAATGACAAAGTTCAGAGAACTTCTGGGTTGGTGAAACATCCAGATGCTAGGAAGGAAGCATGGAAAAGAGATGTCATGAAAGCTTTGTACCCCTTTCCCCTATCTTGCCCTATGCATCTCTTCCATTTGGCTGTTTCAAAGTTATATCCCTTATAATAAACCAGAAATAATAAGCAAAGTGTTTTCCTGAGATCTGTGAACCATTCTAGCAAGTTATTGAACCTGACGGGGGTTATAAGAAGCCCCAACTTGTAGCCAATTTGGACATAGTGTGGGTAATCTGGGGACCTAATACTTGTGATTGACATTTGAAGTGAGGGCAGTCTTATGGGACTGAGTCTGTAAACTCGTGGTGTCTGACACTAAAACTCTGAGTAGTTAGTGCCAGAATTGAATTGAACTGTAGGGCATCCAGTTCATATCCTCAGAATCAGGGAATTGGTTGTTGGTGTTGGAAAACTCCATAGAACTCTTTAAACATCTTCAAAGATGTACATAATATAATGCAGAAAGTCTCACCACAGCCATCCTATACTTGTTATTTTTGTCCAGCCTGGTCTAGGCCACCATCACCTGTTACCTCTCAACTCTGTTTTCTCAACAATCTCTTCTTTCCAGAGCAGCCTGGGTGATAAATGTATAAATCATCTACTCAAAATCCTCTTCCCATACTAAGAATACAAGCAAATGCCTTACTGTGTCATAAAATATCACACATTCCTCTTTAAACTGCTTTTCCTTAGGTCTTCTCCTCCCTCTTCTTTAGCCCCACTGGACTCTTGTTCTTCCTCCACAAATTCCACCTCAGAGAATTTGGCCTTAAATGTACTTCCTCAAATAGACTCCCTCCCCATGTCCTTCAGGACTCCGCTCAAATATCACATCATCAGAGAACTTCTTCCTGATCACTGCTATGAAAAAAACCCCTTCACACAATATGTCTCCTATTCTTGTTCTTATTTTTTTACAATGAAAATACAAAGTATAAGATGGTCTCTATCCCGCTTCCAACTAGAACACAAGCTCTGTGTTTGCAGGCACATTGTTTTGTCCCCTACTATATCTCTAGCTCCTGGACAGAACCTGTTACACACATGAATGAGTGAATATTATTTGGCAAGAATACTGGGCAGTAGTGGAGGTAAACTATTTATTGTCATTTTTCCATACATTTGGATTTAGTAGAAGCTACAGGTATGTGACAATGTATTACAAGACCTAAGTCAGTGTTCTTAAGAAGTTGTATGGGGACCAGCTGTATCACCTGAATTTGTCATTGTTAGGAGAAAAATTCTAGGCTCAATCCCATACAGAAAAATCAGTCTCTGAAAATGAGGACTGGGAAGCAAACTTTCTTGGAGATTGCTTGGAAACTGCTGCCTTAGAGAATGAGTTTCAAAAGTAAGGCCTCTTCATCTCTCACTAGTCCCTAGCGCATTTCCATTTTCTTCACTCAGGGCACACCCTATGCTAAATTCCTACACAACCAATTCCATGATTTCCCCTGCAAACATCCCGCCACATACCTTTTACTTTGCTTGCTCCTTTGTTCATTTCAGCAGTTAATGCATTGAAAATATTCCTGCTCCCAAAAGTACCTATTAGAAATCCTATTCATCCTTAGAAAGCCATGTCAAATGCCCCCCTCTCCAGGAGTTCTATCTGGAAAACATTAATCAGTCTTCTCATAACACTTTCATCATCAATACTGTATATATCTATAAATTCGTGTAAATTTATGTATCATCTATATCATAGAGCCAAAAATTCAATTCTCAGTATTTTTGTAAGAGAATCCAAATATTGAGATGGGTTTATGTGAATCTGGAAAGAATTTTAAAAGCCTTTTATTAAATATGGGCATGACCTAGATTTTTTTCCCAGAGTTTTTGAAAATATGGAAAAGCATAAGTTGTCATGTCCTCATTGCAGTGCTGAGACACAGTTTCAGTATTGGTGAACACAGGAACAGAAAAGATGCCACATCGTCCAACACTGAGCTACTAAGTAAGCTTAGACACACAGATACCCCAAAATTTGCATCTTCTTCAAAATAATTTCTAAATTTTTAAGAAGTTCTCCTGGGAAAAGTGAAACTTTTCTTCCAGTTCAGACAACTCTAGTTTGCTTGCTTTCAAATGAACAAAAAGTGAAAATATTCAGTCTTAAAAAAAAAATCTGCTAACACAAACCATTGGAAAGTTTAATAAGTATTATTGCTCTCACTTTTTCCCTGAAGAGATTCAACACAATTATTGCTAGAATTTGCCCTCGATTTTTAGGCAGCTGCTGCAAGAGAAAAATAATACTGTCAACGGAGTTAGTTAAAGCTTGTGTTAATAAACTACAGTGGAGTAAAACAAAAAATGGCCAATAGTTTTCAGTATTTCTCATTGGCAGCAATTACATTTATTTTTAAGAATATGTAACTCCAGTGACGCCATCCATAATTTTCATGTTGGGTTCTCTTTCCAAGAAGACCCACTCACTTACTTCCTGATGTTTCGTAGTATGTCAATCTAGACAGCCCATGAAGATGTGCTTTCCATGTTAAGACCTCACAATGCTTCCTTAGATGATAACGTATTTCCAGGTATACCATGTATCCCTTCAGTTTCCCTTTATTAATTTCAGAGGTAGGATTCCATTTTCTTCCTCCATTTTTTCCCATACAAATACTCACAGCCTTAGTCAAGTGAGGACTGCCATGACAAAATACTGCAGACTGGGTAGCAGAAATAACAGACATTTATTTTCTTGCAGGTCTGGAGGCCACAGTCCAAGACCAAGGCAACATCAGGGTTGGTTTCTGGTGAGAGCGTGTTCCTGGCTTGCAGACAGCCACCTTCTCACTTTCCCTTTCTCCCATGTGCAAGAAGTGAAAGGGAGTAAGCTCTGGTGTCTTTTCCTCTTCTTATAAGGACAGCAAATCCTATCAAATTAAGGCCCCCATCCTTATGACCTCATTCAGCCTTCATTGTCTCCTTAAAGACCCTATGTCCAAATACATTATATTGGGAGTTAGGGCTTCAACATATGAACTTTGGGAGTGGGGGGGCACAAATCAATCCATAACACTCACTTATTAGGTTTATTTAAAAATCTAAAAATTTAGAAGTAAGTTTTTCACATATTAAGAACCTCAAACAAGTTATATCTCAGCTTGAAAACATTCCTTTTATAAGCCTGTAGAGTCTTCAGCAGAAACCAAATAATAGCATAGAATTGTATATTATCATATATCAGAGTATTAGAACTTCAAAAGTTAAAAATTTACTTTCTAATACCTGGGTTCATATACAAGACCCTTATTTCAGAAAACAGAGTTCTCTCCATTTGGAGTTTTCTGTTTCAATATTAAAGCAGCTGTTAATATTCATAGCAGAAATATAAGAAAATAATATTCAATAAATCCCCTGGTATCTACAAAATGAAAGTCAAATCACTGTGCCCAAATCCAAGGCTACTATAATCCTGATGTGTGCAATCTTACCTCCCATCCTGGGGAGTCAGGGCCAGACTTCCCAGGTTCAAATCCCAACCCCATTTATTTTTAGATAAACAACCACGAACACGTTATCTGACTTCTAAGTCTCATTCTTGCCCTCAACTCATATATCTCCCTTAACCTCTCCTTTGTAGTCATGCCAGTACATACCTAATTCCTTACCTTTGCTCATATCACTGCCCTACCCGGAGTGTTTCCTCATTTCCTACTCTACCAGACCATCTTTCTTAAAGCACCAGCCAAAACTACTCCATAGTCTTTGATTATCCCCTAGTCATCTATAAACAATCTACTTCCCATACATCAAGCTCTCTGAGGTCCTCTCATTAGATTCTACTCCCTTATTTTGGTTCATATCAGTCTGTGTTTCATGTATGCATGCATCACCTTCTAGTTAGGTCATGGACTCGACGCTTTTTTATCACACATAGCACGTAGCAGAGTGTATAGTACATAGTAGATGCTTAGTAAATATCTGGTTTTTCTGTGTCATGTTAGGCTTATCTATCAAATTTATGAATATTTTAACTAACCTCCCCTCCTAACTTTCAGAAAACAAGAATATTCTGTTTTTGGACATCTAGTGTAGAGCCTTAAAAATAGCGAACACTCAAAAAAATTGTGGAATGAAGATTTCCTTCCATTATCAGCATCTTTTTTTTTTTTTAGATTTTATTTATTTATTTTGACAGAGAGAGACAGCGAGAGCAAGAACACAAGCAGGGGGAGTGGGAGAGGGAGAAGCAGGCTTCCCACAGAGCAGGGAGCCCGATGTGGGACTCCATCCCAGGACCCCGGGATCATGACCTGAGCCGAAGGCAGACGCTTAACGACTGAGCCACCCAGGCGCCCTCCATTATCAGCATCTTAAGCAGCAGGCTAAGGACTCCTGGGAAAATGGAAAAAGCTGATCAGTGAGCAGTGCCTTGTGCACCTTAAGATGTGTACAAATTCACGGAGAATGGTTCAATATAGACAGTAGCAGTTCCTCTGTTGAGGTGACTGGAAAGAAAAGAAGGGGACTGACTGAAGGTTTCAAGGGAAGCTGGTGAGAAACTTTTAGCACAGGCTCAAGGCTCCATGATTTCTAGTCCCCTAAAAGGAAAAGTCAGTTGACTGCTTAATTATAAAAAAGTCTCTAAGAGAACAGAATTGTAAATGGTGTAAGGTTAATCATCACATTTAAATGACACTGTGAATAAAGACTTGCTCACCAATAGGACTAAGCCCATTGTATTTTATGCGACAATTCAAAAATACGTTTTTTATTCTTATGTTTCTCATACACTTAATTGATTGTTGGAACTTTCCATTCTGTCCAAGTAGCTCTTAGAGGTCTAAAAGAATCATGATCCCCATCTTTAAGTATAATTAGTCAATTGCCATGTCAGCTGAAACATGAGTTTTCTAGGCATTATATGTGTTATTGTCTATGAAAGGCAAATTCAAGCAGAAAGAAGTACTTAGAAAATGTCCTCAAGCATGATTATTAAAAAGTGTGTCCAGTTTCTATGTGGGGGGAAAAAAAACCTACCACAGTCAACCCAATCTAGCACTATTTTACAACTTCTCCAAACCATCTATGAGGTTAATATTTAAAAAACGGTCATAGCTACAGCCCCACAGCGGATAGCCAGCCTTAAGGGTACGTGGTGTGGGAAGGCCAGGCTACCCATACAGCAAACTGTCATCAAAGCTGTCTTGTGAGCACTCCAGCCTCTCAGCCCATTTCTCTCTATTTCTCCCAATTTTATGACACTTTGTCCTTCTTCCATCAAGTGTCCTCCTCTTCTCTTTACTCTTCTTCCATCCATCAGACACTGCTCTTTGGAAAAGATCTTTTCTATCTTGGTATGAATTTGAATCAAAATGGTCCCTGTCCCAGAGACATTTATGTTTAATTTTCTTTTCTCATTATAGAAGAGAATGTTTTCCCATATGAAATTAATTTCTGCACTAGGAATGAGGTTGTGGTATTTTCTTCACACTAAGTTAAGTAGAGATGCCCATTAAGGCTTCAGAAGAAAATCATCATCCTTCCAAACACTGATTGTGGGGAAAATAGACTTCTCAACCCTCTTCCTCAGTGAAACCTTTCTAGAAAGCTTCAGTCTGCTGAGATCATCCAGCATATAAAGATTCAGATAGACTCTGAAAAAATAGAGTACTTTTAATAAAAATGAAAATGTAATCCCTGGATTTGGCCTCCTTGGTCTCTGGGTCAGTGAAGCTTCCAAGCATCTGGTGGCTGAAACACTAATACTACCAGAAAAGTTAAGAAAACTTCTCAGGTCACTAAAACTTTCAGGCCTGGAGGCAGTTTTAATCTTATCTCTGCAACTGCACTGAAGGCTCCTTTCTTTTTTTTTTTTTTATTTCTTTTTTTAAAATTTTTTTATTGTTATGTTAATCCCCATACATTACATCATTAGTTTTAGATATAGTGTTCCATGATTCATTGTTTGTGCATAACAACCAGTGCTCCAGGCAGAACGTGCCCTCCTCAATACCCATCACCAGGCTAACCCATCCTCCCACCCCCCTCCCCTCTAGAACCCTCAGTTTGTTTCTCAGAGTCCATCATCTCTCATGGTTCGTCTCCCCCTCCGATTTCCGCCCCTTCATTCTTCCCCTCCCGCTATCTTTTTTTTTTTCTTAATATATATTGCATTATTTGTTTCAGAGGTACAGATCTGAGATTCAACAGTCTTGCACAATTCACAGTGCTTACCAGAGCACATAACCTCCCCAGTGTCTATCACCCAGCCACCCCATTCCTCCCACACTCCACCACTCCAGCAACACTCAGTTTGTTTCCTGTGATTAAGAATTCCTCATATCAGTCATATGATACATGTCTTTCTCTGTTTGACTTATTTCGCTCAGCATACTACCCTCCAGTTCAATCCACGTCATTGCAAATGGCAAGATCTCATTCCTTTTGGTGGCTGCATAATATTCCATTGTATATATATACCACTTCTTCTTTATCCATTCATCTGTCGATGGACATCTTGGCTCTTTCCACAGTTTGGCTATTGTGGACATTGCTGCTATAAACATCGGGGTGCACGTACCCCTTCGGATCCCTACTTTTGTATCTTTGGGGTAAATACCCAGTAGTGCAATTGCTGGATCATACAGTAGCTCTATTTTCAACTTTTTGAGGAACCTCCATACTGTTTTCCAGAGTGGTTGCAACAGCTTACATTCCCACCAACAGTGTAGAGGGTTCCCCTTTCTCTGCATCCCCGCCAACATCTGTCATTTCCTGACTTGTTAATTTTAGCCATTCTGACTGGTGTGAGGTGGTATCTCATTGAGGTTTTGATTTGGATTTCCCTGAGGCCGAGCGATGTTGAGCACTTTTTCATGTGTCTGTTGGCCATTTGGATGTCTTCTTTGGAAAAATGTCTGTTCATGTCTTCTGCCCATTTCTTGATTGGATTCTTTGTTCTTTGGGTGTTGAGTTTGATAAGTTCTTTATAGATTTTGGATACTAGCCCTTTATCTGATATGTCATTTGCAAATATCTTCTCCCATTCTGTCGGTTGTCTTTTGGTTTTGTTGACTGTTTCCTTTGCTTTGCAAAAGCTTTTTATCTTGATGAAGTCCCAAGAGTTCATTTTTGCCCTTGCTTCCCTTGCCTTTGGCGATGTTTCTAGGAAGAATTTGCTTTGGCTGAGGTCAAAGAGGTTGCTGCCTGTGTTCTCCTTTAGGATTTGGATGGACTCCCGTCTCACATTGAGGTCTTCCAACCATTTGGAGTCTATTTCTGTGTGTGGTGTAAGGAAATGGTCCAGTTTCATTCCTCTGCATGTGGCTATCCAATTTTCCCAACACCATTTGTTGAAGAGACTGTCATTTTTCCATTGGACATTCTTTCCTGCTTTGTCAAAGATTAGTTGACCATAGAGTTGAGGGTCCATTTCTGGGCTCTCTATTCTGTTCCATTGATCTATGTGTCTGTTTTTGTGCCAGTACCATACTGTCTTGATGATGACACCTTTGTAATAGAGCTTGAAGTCCGGAATTGTGATGCCGCCAGCTTTGCTTTTCTTTTTCAACATGCCTCTGGCTATTCGGGGTCTTTTCTGTTTCCATACAAATTTTAGGATGATTTGTTCCATTTCTTTGAAAAAAGTGGATGGTATTTTGATGGGGATTGCAATGAATGTGTAGATTGCTCAAGGTAGCATTGACATCTTCACAATATTTGTTCTTCCAATCCATGAGCATGGAACATTTTTCCATTTCTTTGTGTCTTCCTCAATTTCTTTCATGCGTATTTTATAGTTTTCTGAGTACAGATCCTTTGCCTCTTTGGTTAGATTTATTCCTAGGTATCTTATGGTTTTGGGTGCCATTGTAAATGGGATCGACTCCTTAATTTCTCTTTCTTCTGTCTTGTTGTTGGTGTATAGGCATGCCACTGACTTCTGTGCATTAATTTTATATCCTGCCACTTTACTGAATTCCTGTATGAGTTCTAGCAGTTTTGGGGTGGAGTCTTTTGGGTTTTCCACAGAAAGTATCATATCATCTGCAAAGAGTGAGAGTTTGACTTCTTTGCTGATTTGGATGCCTTTTATTTCTTTTTGTTGTCTGATTGCTGTGGCTAGGACTTCTTTTTTTTTTTTAAAGATTTATTTATTTATTTGAGAGAGCGAGAATGAGAGAGAGTACATGAGAGAGGGGAGGGTCAGAGGGAGAAGCAGGCTCCTCGCTGAGCAGGGAGCCGATGCGGGACTCGATCCCAGGACTCCAGGATCATGACCTGAACTGAAGGCAGTTGCTTAACCAACGGAGCCGCCCAGGCGCCCCAGGACTTCTAATACTATGTTGAATAGCAGTGGTGATAGTGGACAACCCTGCCGCGTTCCTGACCTTAGGGGGAAAGCTCTCAGTTTTTCCCCATTGAGAATGATATTTGCTGTAGGTTTTTCATAGATGGCTTTTATGATATTGAGGTATGTACCCTCAATCCCTATACTCTGAAGAGTTTTGATCAAGAAAGGATGCTGTACTTTGTCAAATGCTTTTTCTGCATCTATTGAGAGGATCATATGATTCTTGTTCTTTCTTTTGTTAATGTATTGTATCACATTGATTGATTTGCGGATGTTGAACCAACCTTGCAGCCCAGGGATAAATCCCACTTGGTCGTGGTGAATAATCCTTTTAATGTACTGTTGGATCCTATTGGCTAGTATTTTGGTGAGAATTTTTGCTTCCATGTTCATCAGGGATATTGGTCTGTAGTTCTCCTTTTTAATGGGGTCTTTGTCTGGTTTTGGGATCAAAGTAATGGTGGCCTCATAAAATGAGTTTGGAAGTTTTCCTTCCATTTCTATTTTTTGGAACAGTTTCAGAAGAATAGGTATTAATTCTTCTTTAAATGTTTGGTAGAATTCCCCTGGGGAGCCATCTGGCCCTGGGCTTTTGTTTGTTGGGAGATTTTTAATGACTGCTTCGATTTCCTTAGTGGTTATGGGTCTGTTCAGGTTTTCTATATCTTCCTGGTTCAGTTTTGGTAGTTTATACATCTCTAGGAATGCATCCATGTCTTCCAGGTTATCTAATTTGCTGGCATAGAGTTGCTCATAATACGTTCTTATAATTGTTTGTATTTCTTTGGTGTTGGTTGTGATCTCTCCTCTTTCATTCATGATTTTGTTGATTTGGGTCATTTCTCTTTTCTTTTTGATAAGTCTGGCCAGGGGTTTATCAATCTTGTTAATTCTTTCAAAGAACCAGCTCCTAGTTTCGTTGATCTGTTCTACTGTTCTTTTGGTTTCTATTTCATTGATTTCTGCTCTGATCTTTATTATTTCTCTTCTCCTGCTGGGTTTAGGCTTTATTTGCTGTTCTCTCTCCAGCTCCTTTAGGTGTACGGTTAGGTTGTGTACTTGAGACCTTTCTTGTTTCTTGAGAAAGGCTTGTATTGCTATATACTTTCCTCTTAGGACTGCCTCTGCTGCATCCCAAAGATTTTGAATAGTTGTGTTTTCATTTTCATTGGTTTCCATGAATTTTTTAAATTCTCCTTTAATTTCCTGGTTGACCCATTCATTCTTTAGTAGGATGCTCTTTAGTCTCCATGTATTTGAGTTCTTTCCGACTTTCCTCTTCTGATTGAGTTCTAGTTTCAAAGCATTGTGGTCTGAAAATAGGCAGGGAATGATCCCAATCTTTTGGTACCAGTTGAGACCTGATTTATGACCTGATGTGATCTATTCTGGAGAATGTTTCATGGGCACTAGAGAAGAATGTGTATTCCGTTGCTTTGGGATGGAATGTTCTGAATATGTCTGTGAAGCCCATTTGGTCCAGTGTGTCATTTAAAGTCTTTATTTCCTTGTTGATCTTTTGCTTAGACGATCTGTCCATTTCAGTGAGGGGGGTGTTAAAGTCCCCCACTATTATTGTATTGTTGTCGATGTGTTTCTTTGCTTTTGTTATTAATTGGCTTATATAATTGGCTGCTCCCATGTTAGGGGCATAGATATTTACAATTGTTAGATCTTCTTGTTGGATAGACCCTCTAAGTAGGATATAGTGTCCTTCCCCATCTCTTATTACAGTCTTTGGTTTAAAATCGAATGTGTCTGATATAAGGATTGCCACCCCAGCTTTCTTTTGGTGTCCATTAGCATGGTAAATAGTTTTCCACCCCTTCACTTTCAATCTGGGGGTGTCTTTTGGTCTAAAATGAGTCTCTTGCAGACAGCATATCGATGGGTCTTGTTTTTTAATCCAATCTGATAGCCTGTGTCTTTTGATTGGGGCATTTAGCCCATTTACATTCAGGGTAACTATTGAAAGATAGGAATTTAGTGCCATTGTATTGCCTGTACGGTGACTGTTACTGTATGTTGTCTGT
The DNA here is from genome assembly GCF_011800145.1 of Mirounga leonina. Taxonomy (NCBI): domain Eukaryota; kingdom Metazoa; phylum Chordata; class Mammalia; order Carnivora; family Phocidae; genus Mirounga; species Mirounga leonina. The sequence goes on from NW_023270305.1 coordinate 56,425,563, forward strand.
GTTCCTTTCTGGTCTATGTTGCTTTTAGGCTCTCTCTTTGCTTAGAGGACCCCTTTCAAGATTTCTTGTAGGGCTGGTTTCGTGTTTGCAAATTCCTTTAGTTTTTGTTTGTCCTGGAAGCTTTTTATCTCTCCTTCTATTTTCGATGACAGCCTAGCTGGATATAGTATTCTTGGCTGCATATTTTTCTCATTTAGTGCTCTGAATATATCCTGCCAGTCCTTTCTGGCCTACCAGGTCTCTGTGGATAGGTCTGTTGCCAATCTAATGTTTTTACCATTGTAGGTTACAGATCTCTTCTCCCGAACTGCTTTCAGGATTTTCTCTTTGTCTCTGAGATTCGTAAGTTTTACTATTAGATGTTGGGGTGTTGACCTATTTTTATTGATTTTGAGAGGGGTTCTCTGTGCCTCCTGGATTTTGATGCCTGTTTCCTTCCCCATATTAGGGAAGTTCTCTGCTATAATTTGCTCCAATATACCTTCTGCCCCTCTCTCTCTTTCTTCTTCTTCTGGGATCCCAATTATTCTAATGTTGTTTCATCTTATGGTATCACTTATCTCTCGAATTCTGCCCTCGTGATCCAGTAGTTATCCCTCTTTTTCTCAGCTTCTTTATTTTCCATCATTTGGTCTTCTATATCACTGATTCTCTCTTCTGCCTCATTTATCCTAGCAGTTAGCGCCCCCATATTTGATTGCACCTCATTAATAGCCTTTTTGATTTCTACTTGGTTAGATTTTAGTTCTTTTACTTCTCCAGAAAGGGTTTCTCTAATAACTTCCATGCTTTTTTCAAGCCCAGCTAGTATCTTTAAAGTGATGATTCTGAACTCTAGATCTGACATCGTACTAATGTCCGTACTGAGTTGGTCCCTGGTAGTCGGTACTACCTCTTTTTCTTTTTGTTGAGGTGATTTTTTCTGTCTTGTCATTTTGTGCAGAGGAGAATAGATTAATGAGAGAACAAAATGCTAACAGGATAACAATGTTCCTAGAAAATATATTCTAAACAAATCAGAAAAGACCTGAAGCAGTGGGAAAAGAAATGGAAAGAGAGAAAAAAGAAAAAGAAAAAGATAAAGATAAAGATAAAAGCAAACAAAAACAGAACAAAACCAAAAAAAACAGAATGTGATCAAATATGATCAGGCTGGTATATAGATCAGTGCCACCCACTAGATTTTGGGTGTATTTTGGTCTGTTAGAAGAAAGTGCCTCCCAAAATTTTAAAGAAAGAAAAACTTATATATGTTCAAAAATAAGGGTTGATATGATGAGGGGATGGAATATGACTGTAAAAATGGAAATTATAAAAAATTTTATAAAAGGAATTGATAAGAAGTTGTTTGATAAAAGAAAGAGGAGGATTTAAAAAAAAAAAAGGAAAAAAAAGGGAGAGAATGTGATCAGGCAGGGGAGTAGAAAAAAAACCATACACTAGAGATTTAGGGTATATTTTGATCTGTTAGAAGAAACTATCTCAAAATTTTAAGGAGAGAACATCTTATAAATGTATGCCAAAAATATGGGTAACTACTATGAAGGGATAGAATATGACTCTAAAAATGAAAAATAAATTTTTTTTAAAAAAAAGGGATTGATAAGATGTTGGTTGAAAAAGGGAAAAAGAAAAATTCAAAAAAAAAAAGTTAAAAAAAAAAAAACTTAACTTTGAAAGACTACAGAATCATGGTAAAAAAGCCATGAATTCTATGTGCAGTATTCCCCTAGTGCTGGCGTTCTGCCGTTCTCATTGATTGGTAAACTTGGTCTTGGCTGGCTGTTCTCGCTGATCTTCTGGGGGAGGGGCCTGTTGCCATGGTTTCCAAAGTCTTTACCGGAGGCAGAATTGCCCCGCCCTTGCCCGGTCCGGGCTAAGTAATCTGCTCGGGTTTGCTCTCGGGAGCTTTTTTTCCCTGCGAGCTTTCCATACAGCTTTGGAGGCCAAGAGTGAAAATGACGGCCTCCCACTCTCCATCTCGGAGGAGCCGAGAACTCGGGCCCCACTCCTCAGTGCGCCTCAGAGAAAAGCTGTCAGTCACTCCAGTCTCCCCGGTCTCCGGCGGCACTCCGTGCTCACCCAGCCTGTGACCACGCGTTTCTATCTCTGGTACCCGACCCCGGGTGGAGTCTCCAAACCTAGCAGATCCCTTCGGTGTGCTCCCTCACTGCTCCTCCCAGGGGAGGAGGGGGAGTCTCCCCGGATCTGTCGCTTGTTGGGTCCCTGTTGGAGGAGCAGTGGCCCGACTGTGCCGCGGATCACGGTTTATGGAAACCCCGAGCTGAGAGCCCACTCCTTGGCTCCATCTCTGCAGCTGGCTTCCCTGCTCCGATACCTGGGAGCTCTGCCGCACTCAGGCACCCCCGGTCTTTCTGTGACCCCGAGGGTCCTGAGACCACACTGTCCCGGAGGGTTCCACCCCCCGCTTAGCCACGGGAGTGATGTCCCTCAGCGGAGCCGACTTCTAAAAGTTCCGATTTTGTGCTCCGTGATTCTATCATTTGCCAGAAGCGGCTGACGGAGGCCCCTCCCCCGCCGTCTATCCTCCCAAATATTGCCTCGGATTCACTTCTCCACACGTCCTACCTTCCAGAAAGTGGTTGCTTTTCTGTTCAGAGAGTTGTTGCTATTCTTTTCTCCAATCTCCTGTTGAGTTCGTAGGTGTTCAGAATGGTTTGATCCCTATCCAGCTGAATTCCTGAGAGGAGATGAAATCCAGCTCTCCTATTCCTCCGCCATCTTGCTCCGCCATCCTGAAGGCTCCTTTCTTAAATACATTCTTCAGAATGGGAAGAGAACTTCAAGTATATAAAATTCCCTTTGCAGCGTATCACTGGGCTATTAGGTGTCATACGCTGACTGGAAGTTTTATTTTTCAGTGTGGTGATCATTGCTTCATACAAAGGAATTAGGTTTCATACCCCCTTAGAGAGAGGATGAAAGGACGCTTTGACAAAGAAGACAATAGCTATGTTTTCCCGTAGCTTATTTTGGTTTATTTTTCAGCTAATGTCAAGATCAAACTATACATGAGAAGGAAAAAAAAAGGCATATTAAATGTTTTCAAACTCTTCAAGTATAAGGAATTTATGACTCTGATTTAGAGCCAAAAGAATGAAGTGCTGTGAACATCAGTTTAAACCTTTGCAATTTTACCATTTCTTCATTTTGCACAGGGATCCATCATGTCCGTCCAGGCTCATGCAACTCTTCTCTATCACAACTTCAATGGTGAAAATAAGAATGCAAATGCAGAGGCTAAGGACTAATAATGTAAGACAGCACTTAACATTATGTTTCTGTAGTAACACGCAAACATCTGTGTTGTCTTAAATATATACATCTACACACACATGAAAATGTTTATAAACAGCCCTAGATGAAGTCACAATTGTGAGACATTCATAAAGAAAAAGACACATGGAAAAATGTTTTCTCTGCCTTTCTAAGTAGCTGAAGAGCATATTAAACAAAGCTGGCTTTCCTCTCTATGCATTTTACAGATGCAGTTGCTGTTCCCGTGCAAATCCTTTAAAAAACAGTTTAAAGACCTCTGTATCTTAAAGATAAGAGTACAGTCATTTCTTAGAAAACAAAACAGTCCACTCAAATCTGTCAAGCTTATAGCACATAAAGTTGTACAAATGTGATTACCTTTCAGTTTATCCATGAGAAATATTTGGAGGTATACTGGCTTATAATTTCAGACTGGAAAATGGTGTCATCTATTTCTAATATGGGAATATAGTTGCTATATATAGAAAAAAGATTGTCAACACTTAGAGTCTGATGGGTGTTGATTTTTTCCAGTTTCATAGTAACTTATAATCAAAAGCATTACTGATGTTTAAAGTAAAATGTTATGTAGTATATATTATTAAAAACTATATAATAAAATTTACATGATATATTATGGAGACTAAAAAGCCTATTAAATTAATTGGACCTATAAAATAAAGTTTCTTGTTTAACAATCTGACTTAAGTTAATATTTCAATATATGGTTTCCTGTAGCCATTTTATATCACTGCTATAGACTAAATGACAATAATGTGGTTTAAAATTTAGAATTTAGAATTTCCTTAACCCAAAGTGTTCTTGGCAAAATGTATACCAAGAGTGAACTCAGATTTACAAGATAGAAGTCATATGAACTATTTGAGTACATCCTCATAACCAGAGTAGATATTTGGTAATGGTACACATTTGAGTGACCGTAGAAGGTGTTTTCTTCTCTAGCAAAAATACTTCCCTTATATCTCATGCATTCATTTATTTATATTCAATCAACTTAATATTTATTGGGCCCCGTAATTATGCTAAGTATCTACTGGAGGAAAAGTGACATAATAATCACAATATAATTTGATGAATTTGATAATAACAAAATACGCAAGATGTTATGGAGAAAAGAGAGTGTTTTAACCTGCCCAGGCTGCGAACAGGAAACATAGAGAAAAAATAACAGAGAGTCTTTTTAAGACAGATTATAAAAGATTAGTAAGTGTTCTCCAATTAGAAAGAAAAGAGAAAGGATCATACCTGTAAACAATAGCATACACAAAGACCAAAAGCACAGGAAATTCTGAAAATAGCAATATTGTTACATGAATACATTGATTCCACTCACAAGAGATAAGAATGGAAAGATAGTTGGTGCCAGGTTGGGCCGATCTTTGCATACCATGATTAGGAGTTTTCTTTTTATCTATTGGGCATTAGAGAACTGTCAAGAGCTTGTTTATAGATGAATAATGATGAGATCTTTATTTAACTAAGTCATGGACTGGACTAGGTTGATACCATAGACAGAAGGCCCAGGTCATTGCAGTTATCTGATTGAATAGCACCAGAAACATGGAGCAGGAGGAAAAGGTAGACTATGAATCTGTAGGCAAATGATAAGGCTGAAATAAGAGACTAATAGCATTTATAGTATAGTAACTTACTAGAGAATATTAAGACAAGTTTAAATGAAAGCTAATTCTAAGGTTTCTAAAAAGAATAGGAAGATGAATATGTTACTGAGACAAAAGGTAGTGAAGATGATAGAATGGGATAAAATACCACCTTCAATTTGTAATCTATAGTGTTTATGGTATTCCTGAAAGGATTTTGAGGCACTCTGATAAACCAATCCACAGTAAGGGTCACATATTTAATGGAATTCTTTTACTTATTTTCTGGCAGGCAAGCTGGGCTAATGGAGAGCCCTGGTTGATAAGAGGTCAATGGGCGGAGAAGGAGGTTAAGCCCTGAATTAATGTTAACTAACAAGGAAGGTGAAAACCTTAAAGGCATACTTGACCATCATCAGAATCCTCACCCAAACAACTTTACACAAATGTTTAGAGTGCCTATATTCTTAAAAAGCAAACACTGGAAACTACTCAAATGATCTTCAACTGAATGAATAAATAAACTGTGATACCAACATACAATAAATACCATTCAGCAATAAAGGAAATGCAATCCTGATCTATGCAACAACATGGTTGACTTTCAAATGCTTTATATGAGGCGAAACAAGCCAAATAAAAAGGGCTAAATATTATATAGTTTCACTTAAATGAGATTTTGGAAAAAATGAAACTATAGAGGCAGAAGCAGATTAATGGTTGCCAGGAGTCGTGTTGGGGAAAGAGTTGGCTGCAAATGACCAATACAAGGGAATTTTTTGGTAATGATACAACTGTTCTTCGATTGTTGTAGTTACATAACTTTATGCATTTGTCAAAACTCATAGAATTTTTCTGTCTATAAATTGTATTGCCATAAAAATGTGGAAAATAAAGTTTTAGATTAAAAGCAATTCTCATGCCTTTATCCAAAAGCAACTATTATACATGTACTGGCAATTTTTGTTTCACAGAAAAAGGGTTTCCTGTGTCACTTAAAACATTCAACTGGTGGGGTACCTGGGGGAGCTCAGTCAGTTAAGCAGCTGCCTTCTGCTCAGGTCATGATCTCGGGGTCCTGGGATCGAGCCCCGCAGAGCCCCGCATCAGGTTCCCTACTTATCTGGGAGCCTGCTTCTCCCTCTCCCTCTGTGCCTCCCACCTTCATGTGCTCTCTCTCTCTGTTCAATCTCTCTCTCTTTCAAATAAATAAATAAAATCTTTAAAAAAAAAAAACCCAACTGGTTGGCTCTTGTGTCTTTTTGATCTGTCCCAATCATTTTCTAAACACTTCCTTACTTTCTGACACCACAATATGTTCTAGTTTCATCATGTAATTTCTCTGCTTCAGCTACAGAACCAGCCATTTCTCCAGGGAGTTCTTGTATCTTTTGTTGGAGACCAATGTTTAGCAACTGAGACGTGGTTGAGTGATGTGCTCATTCATATTGGTGTATTATTTCTTCTAGATCCTTTCAGTGACAGAGCTAAGAAATATATATTGATGTGCAATGAATCATAGGTTCATGCCAAGTCCTCCAGTTCTGATCTACTAAAGAGAGCACAGCGCTCACAGGCCATACTATTCTGTTGAATATAAATACAGAATCCCAACATCAAAAAAGGTAACTGATAAAGTGAGAGAAAACAAGACTACTTCATAATTTTTTCTTAACACAGACAAAAACAAGGTCACTGTGCCACCCACAAAATACCAAATATCCTTCTCTCCAGGCTGAAATAAATGGTTGCTACTTCTTTTCCGATTATAGTATTCCTCCCACTCTAGTCTACCTTCCCTATAAATACAAGTATTGAGATACCCAAAAACTGAATTGCCCCACTCTCTGACAGCATTCAATCTAGAGGGAACCCCCACTTCTGTAGACTTTCAGTTCACTCCCCAAAAAAGCCAAAATCCTCTGCTTGGCTCTTTTTAAAAATTCTCCGAAACACTTCATGGTTCCCTCTGGTGTGTGTTCTTCCTTCACTGCAATGAGTAACAAAACCAACTTGTCAACTATAGATGTGTTCTTGGTGGTGTTCTGCTGAACGGCTCTGACAGCAACAAGATTTATTCTAGCATTTCACTTTTCCTTTATTGTAACTCCTCTTTTGGACAGTAAAAAGAAAAAAAAAATCTGGTTGTCATGGTGCACAATGTATTTACTTATTTGCTTAAATTTAGAATACACATGAAATAGTTTCAGAATTGTTCATCTAAACACCTGTGAAAACCCCATCTACTAACTCAAGTTCAATATGTGTGTTTAATTCTTTTTATCTTTAGCCTCAGAGTATATAGTGAAAATTCTGTTTTTCAAAATTTCTTAGGTTAATTCCTTTTTTCCCCTTCTCCCCCTCACTGTGGTCATGCTTTTTATTGTAATACATATTTAGGTTCATTTGTTTCTATTTGTTTTCCATGTTGGCTTCCTTGTATCCATGTCAATTTTAATAATCCATTTTTAAGTTTATGAAGCATTGTCTGTTTCTAAAAGTCAGAACTAAATGGGAAGATATATTCAGAGAAAAGTTACCCCCACCCCTTCTACCCTATTCCATGTCCATTCCACTATCACTTATTTCCTATAATATAAGGTTTATATCATTAGTTTTTGCTTTATATCTTCCGTGTTTCTTCTTCCTCAAACAAACACATGTACATTTTTTTTATTTTCCCTTCTTTCTTACATGAATGATAGCATATTCATTTTATAGACACTAATTTTCACTTAATAATATATCCTGGATTTTTTTTTGCTTTTTTAAAACTTGATAATATATTCTGAAAGTTGCTACATATCAGTTTTAAAGATCTTTCATATTTTTTTTTACAGGCACATTATGCTTCATTATGTCTAAATATCATGGTTCATTTAATCAATTTCCTATGTACAGTCATTTAGTTCGAGTCCTATAATTTGCAATTCCAAACAATACTGAATAACTTTGTGCATTTATATCTTTATATTATTGGAGGTGTATCTTGAGGTAAATCCTATAAGTGGGATTACTGAGTCAAGAGGCAAATAAGCATGTAGTTTTGTTAGATATTGCCAAATTCCTATCCAATAGGGTTACATATATTTGCATTCCTACTCACGTTATATGAAAATTCTGGTTGTTTTTCAGCCTTGTCAACACAATCAAGTCATACTTTTTAATTTTCACCAATTAGAAAAGGTAGTAAATGGTATCTGTATAATTTTTATTTTAATTTTCCTAATTATGTCTGAAGTTGGATGTCTTTTTATGTTTTTATTTTGTTTTCTTGCTATTGCCTTAAACAACTTTACTGAGGTATAATTGAGATACAAAAAAACTGCATATATACAATTTGATGAGTTTGGACATATGCATATACCCATGAAACCATCACCACAAACAAGGTAATAACCATCTCTCCCATCTCCAAAACTTTCTTTGTCCCTCTTTGGGTTTTTGTTTTGTTTTGTGTTGTGTTGTGTTTTGTGGTAAGACTACTCAATATAATAACTACCCTCTTAAATTTTTAAGTGCATATCACAGTTTTGTCAACAATGGGTGTCATGCTCTACAGCAGATCTCTAAAACTAATTCATCTTGCATGTCTGAAACTTTATGCCAACTGAAGAACTGCTTATTTCTCCCTCCCTTTGGCCCCTGGTAACCACTGTTTTATTTTCTGCCTCTATAAGTTTGACTATTTTAGGCACCTCATGTAAGTGGAATTATGCAGTATTTGTCCTATTGTGACTAGTTTATTTCACTTAGCATAATCTCCTCCAGGTTCACTGCTATAACTCAATAGCAAATAAATAAACACACAAACAAAGGCCTTGAAAAGACATTTCTCAAAAAAAGAACACAGAAATGACCAATAGGTATATGAAAGGATGCTCAACACTACTAATCATCAGGGAAAGACAAATCAAAACCACAGTGAGATATCATCTCATACCAGTAGGATGGCTATTACTAAAACAACAAAAGATAGCAAGTATTAGTAAGGATGTAGAGAAACTGGAACCCTTTTCATGTTTAAGGGCTATTTTTATTATGAATTTTCTATTTATGTCTTCTTCCTAATTTCTACTAGATTTTTTTTAATTTCCCCTCTAATTTTAAGAGTTTATTATGTATTAGGGATATTAAAACTTTATGTGCGATATATCTTAAAAATATTTTCTCCAAGCTTATCAAATGTCTTTGATTTTGTTTACAATTTTTTCATGTATTTAAAAACATTTTGTATAGTCAAATTTATCCATTTTTTTTATTGCCTGTCATTTTACAATTGTTGGACGACTAGTATATACTCTGTTGGACAGAAGACAGGGTACTGTGCTTGACAGCTTAACCAAAACTGTTAGGTAGAATAAGAGCAAGTACCCAAATAAAAATATGCTGGGCAGACAATGAGCAGCAAATATCTATACAGAATAATCCCAGACTGGGGAGCTCCTGCTCCTCTCTTCCTTTCTAACCCTCACCCATTCTAGTCCCTGTGTTTATTCCATTCTTCACAAATGGAGATTTCGAAGACCAACCTCCCATTTGTGCCAAATGGCAACGTAGTATTTACACAGCTGTACAAAGAGATTCTTCTGTCCCTAGAGCAAAACTTCAACTGGGAACAAAACCAACCCAGAATTTATGGTGCTGCTTTTATTACTTGAAGTGTTACAAAAACAAACAGCCAGTGAAACCAGCAGCTTTCGTTCTTTCTCAGTACACTTGAGCTGGAAATTCTGTCAATACCAAATCATCCAGGCCCCATTTTCATGTCCCTTGCACACTTTTATGATCTCAAAAATTGCCTTCAGAAGAGAAAATGACCAATATCAGTTTGGTATCTGAAAGTTGGAAGAGATACCAAAGTTACAATGGCTAATGCATTCTGAAAAGTGAAATAAGGTGTGTGTGAATACCCTGACCTTTCAATATTTAGACTTGTTGGCATTTCTTCTTGCCCTTCATCTCTAGATAACAAGACTGTAAACAAAAACAATGAGCAATGAGTGTGCAATACAGCAAGGCAGATAAGATATTTAATAGAAAATTCACAACTTATAATCAACAATATGCCCATTGCAATAAACCAAAATAGAAATAGATTGGTTTTCACCTTGCATCTTTTCAAATCTCATAAAAAGGAAAATTAGGCTGCACATGAATTTTTAGTAAGAAATTGACATAAAATGATATTTTTCTTTGTTCATATAGTTTTCATTTTACCTTCACATAAATGCCAAAGTTTTTTGTGAAAGCCAATATTCTTTATTTAATCTAATGGAATTTCACATCACTTTCATTCCATTTTTACACTGTTGCTATAAATCAGCATCTGTCTCTAGTTTGCATTCAAAAAGAAACAGGGGCACCTGTGTGGCTCAGTCGGTTGAGTGCGTGACTCTTGATTTCAGCTAAGGTCATGACCTTGGGGCTGTGGGATGGAGCCCCACATTGGGCTCTGCGTTCAGTGGGGAGTCTGCCTGAGATTCTCTCCCTCTTCCTCTGCCCCTCCCCTATTTTAAAATACATAAAATAAATAAATAATTTCTTTAAAATACATAAATAAATCTTTAAAATACATAAATACATACATCTTTTTAAAAAAGATTTTTAAATAAATAAATAAATAAATAAATAAATAAATAAATAAATAAATAAATCTTTAAAAAAAAAAATGGCAGAGGAATTGAATAGACATTCTTCCAAAGAAGACATACAAATGGCCAACAGGTACATGTAAAAATGCTCAACATCACTCAACATCATCAGGGAACTGTAAATCAAAACTACAGTGAAATACCTCCTCACATCTGTTAGACTGTCTATTATCAAAAAGACAAGAAATAACAATTGTTGGTGAGGATGTGGAGAAAAGGTAACCTTTATGCATTGTTGGTGGAAATGTAAATTGGTGCAGCCACTATGGAAAAGAGTATAAAGGATCCTCAAAATTTTAAAATAAGAACTACCATATAATCCAACAAGTCCACTTCTGGGTATGTAACTGAAGAAAATAAGATCACTATCTTGAAAAGATACCTGCACCTCCCCTATTCATTGCAGCATTATTCACAATATCCAAGACATGGAAACAACCTAAGTGTCTATCAGGAGATGAATGGATAAAGAAAATGTGGTATATCTGTACAATGGAATAAAAAGAAAGGAAATACTGCCATTTGTGAAAACATGGATAGACATTGAGGGCATTATGCTAAGTGAAATAAGTCAGACAGAGAAAGACAAATACTATATGATTTCACATATATGTAGAATCTGAAAAAAAAACAAAACTCATAGATACATAAAACAGATTGGTGGTTGCCAGTGGCAGGGGGCTGGGGTTGTGTTGACAGGGAATGGGTGAATATAATCAAAAGATACAAACTTCTGGTTACAAGATGAATACATTCTGAGGATGGAATGTACAGGATTGTGACCATGGTTAATAATACTGTACTGTATACTTGAAAGTTACTAAGAGTACATTTTAAAAGTTCTCATCACAAGAAAAAGTATCTATAACTATGTAAGGTGATAGATGTTAGCTAAGCTTGTAGTGATCACTTCACAATATATACATATGTCAAATCATTATGATGTACACCTAAAACTAATGCAATGCTATATAACAATAGTATCTCAATAAACCTAGAAATAAAAAAGAAAACGCTATCTTTTAGTAAGCATTACAAGTTACGATGGAAGCTTGGTCATAATCAGAGGCTGTTTTTGTCAGTACATTACATCCTGCATGGTTGGATGGATCTTTGAGACCTGAATCAAATCCTTGAATTCACTAGAATAGATGTCTTTGCTGAGGACACACTAGCTGTCAAGGTCAAAGAGAAATCACTATCATCACACCCACAGCCAACTGGATCCCTCCCAAATAAAGATTTCCACGCTTTCTCGTCTCAAATCCCAGTTCTTCCAATACTAGCTGTATGATAAGACATGTACTTTTACTCTCTGAGCCTCCATTCCTCACCTAAATAATGTTGAAAATAATTAAAGCCTCTTAATTTTGTCATGAGGATGAAATGATACACTTTCATCAATGTATAAGGTTTGCCTTATACTTCATTGTCCATTCCTTTTCAAATCTTTGTTGCTTCTATCTCCTCTCTCCAATTCCTTAATGTTGGATTGCTCCAGAGTTCAGTCTTTTCTTCTCTCATTATTCCTTGGTGATTTCATCCTGTAAAATTACTTGAAATACCATCTAGATCAGCACTATCCAACAGAACTTTCTTCCATGGTGGAAATATTCTATATGTGTATTATCCAATACAGTAACCACCAGCCACATGAGGCTGCTTGAGCACTTTAAATATGCCAGTGCATGTGGCAAGAAGCAGTTGTGTTGGACAGGGCAGATCTACATAATGACTCTCAATGTATTATTCCAGATCATATATCTGTCAGCCTACTTGAGATTTCCAGTTGGAGACATCAAATATACATCTCAAATTCTGCATGTCCAAAACTGAAATAATCTTCCCTCTCACTCCATCTGAAGTGATACAAGTCCACTTTCCAGTAAGCCAAGACACAAACTTTGGAGTCATCTTTTATTTTTGTTAAAGATTTTATTTATTTATTTATTTGTCAGAGAGAAAGAGAGAGAGAGAGAACGAGCAAGGGGGAGGTGCAGAGGGAGAAGCCGGCCCCCTGCTGAGCAAGGAGCCCGATGTGGGACTCGATCCCAGGACCCTGGGATCATGACCTGAGCCAAAGGCAGATGCTTAACCAACTAAGCCACCCAAGCGTCCCTGGAGTCATCATTTACTCCTCCTGCTCTCTCATACCCCAAAGTATATCTAGGCTCTGACCACTTTGCACCATCCTCTCTGATATCATCAGGGTTTAGAGTCACCATCATCTTCTAAGAAGACTACTGTGATCAAATCCAGTCTTCAATCCCCTCGTCCTACCTACAGATTTTCTTAACTTAGTATGTAAAACTATCCTGTTAAAGTATGTCAGATCATGGCACTCCTCTGTTCAATACTGTGCAGGGACTCCTTGTTTCAGAATAAAAGCCAAATTATTTACAATGGCTTGTGATTTCTGCATGGTCTTTGATATTCTACTACTACAAGCCAATTTATTCACTGTGTTCCAGTCACACTTTTTGTTTTCTTGAATATAATAGGACACACCATTCTTAGCACCTTACCTGTAGAAAGCCTGAAATGATCCTATCCCAGATATCCTCTTGAGTAATGCCTTCATCTCCTTCCAGTTTTTGCTTAACTGTCTCATTTTTTAATGAAACCCAACTAACCATCCTATTTAATACTGCAAATTATCCTCTCACTTCTGACAATATTGATCTCCCTTACCATGCTTTATTTTTTCTTCTTTTTTAACCCTTATCAGTTAACACCAGCCAAGGTTGGTAGAAAACCAATAGTATGATCAAATGGAGGAGATTGAAGTTGAAAGTGTTACTAGGCAAATAAAAGGAAAATTAATAAATGGTGAAGCATACTGGACGTAGAACATCAGGATTCTGGGACCGCTCTAGGTTAAAAAGGCAAGGGAAGGTATAGCAGTTTTCTTGACCACGGGAAACCTATTGGAGTATTACAAAGGTTGAGTCAGTTGCTAGAAAGCCCAGCCATTATCAACACTTAGACCAGCAGGAAAACAGAAAAACTTTCATGCTCCTCCCAGTCTCTGATCTCTTTTCATTTCTTCTTATTGGGTGAACTTACCTGGAGGCCAGAAGATAACAGAGCCCTTGATTCATCTGTAAAAGTCAGACTCTCAGAGCTCTGGGAAGGAAGAGGAAAGGATGAAATAAATTTAGAGAAGCAAACAGAATATCAATCACATTCACTTCTAATGTACTATATATTTTACTTATGTACTGTTATTTCTTTTTGCTTGTTTATCATCTGTATTCACTCCTAAAATATAAACTATACAGGGGCAGGAATCTTTGCTTTGTTCACAAATACATCCCAAGCACATTGGACACTGTGGGCTCATAGCAGGTGCTCAATAAATATTTTTGAATGATTGAACACCTAGAAATGAAAACATCTAGAAATTTCCTAAAATATGGTAAAAACTTAAAATTCTGTTTCTATCCCCTTCCCCCATTGTCTAATACTTCATCAGCCAAATATTCTTACCTGATATTTACAGTTGGTTATGAAGACATATAAATTTTGCCTGTATAATAACTCATGTATCTACTTCCTCTTTTCCACCGCTACTGCTCCTTCCATTATTCTAGGCCCTCAGGATATCATCCCTGTGTCATAATAGCTTCCTAACTGGACTCCCCACCCCTTGCTCTCATCCCTTTAATCCATATTAATAAATCTGCTTGGACTTTAATGCAAAAGAAAAAAACAGAAGGTAAAAGCATCAAAATTCAATTGTTTTAAAAAAAACTGTTGAACTCATGGTAGACATCATTGAAAACTTAAAAATAGAAAAATGCCCTAGGAAGAATAAATGTCAAATACAACTTTTACAAAGAGATAATATCTACATTATATGGAAAATTCATATGGATTAATAATGAGAGTTTTAATCCAGGGAGAACTCAATGGACAAAATTCAAGGAGATATAGATATAGATACGGATATAGATATAGATATAGATATAGATATAGATAATTATATATATAATTTTTTTTTACCTAAATGCACTTATCCAATAAATATTTTGACTCTTCAAACTTGATTCATCTCTACCTCATGGTTGTCCTTTGCCTTTACATTTTCCCCCGTCTGCCTCTTCCTCCTCCTCCTGCCTTATTTCTCAACCCTCTGTTTTTGGCCCTCTGTCATCCTATACAGTCTCCCTTGGTGATGCCATCCATTCAAATATTTCAAATACCATATATATAAGTGACTTTAAAATCTTTAGCTCTCTCCTGAGTCTGCCAACATGTAAAACTCAATATGACCAAAGTTCCTTTCACTTCCTCCCTGAACTATCATCATAAGTCTAGGTTTCTCTACCTCCAATAATCTGTCACTCTCAAATCTCTCCTCCTTAAGACTGACAAAAGATTTTTTCTAAAGTAGAAGTCGCATTGCATCTCGCATCTGTTTGAAACCCTTCAATGACACAATGGTTGCCTCCATGACAAAATCTAGTTCCTAAACTGGGCACCCAAGGCTCTTCATTATCTGCCCCATTTTAGCCTTAAAGCTGAGCTTCTTTCACACTGACTTCCAATCGGTCCTTATTCCCTTATGACCAGCAGTTCCCAGGACTTACCAGACCTCCATGCCTTTGCACCTCCTGCTCTTCCTTTTGACTGTAATTCTTTCTGCTTTTACACACTTGGTTATAATCTACATGTTCTCAAGACTCTGTAACAGCATCACTTCTTTCATATATTGAAAAAACTTCTGAGCTATTAGGAATTCACCATTGTCATTTCCTCACTATACTCAGCTGCTATAGCAACTGTTACCCACTTGTTTTATTTCATATCTGTCTCCACTAAAATATAAATTTCTTTAGGCAAGGGATCATCTCTATGCTGTGCTGCTTTTACAAGAAGGAAAAAATCACATGTTACTTCACTCGTTTCAGTTGTTTTAATAGCAGAAAAACTTGGAAACTCTCTAAATAAGCATCAAACAACAGAAGAAGTTTTAAAATGTAACACATTCACCAAAAGAATTTTTTCCATAAATTGGAAAACAATTCTATCCACATCTTGGTTGGCACTATCTATTATTTGTATGAACACAGCATCTGTATGAAAAACCTGAAAATTAAAACATTTTCTATAATTGAGCAATGATATTTTGGACAACTTCTTTCTTTCTTCTTTATGAGTGGTTATTTTATTCCATTTGCATGATAAAATAAATAAAAGAAAAATGGTGAAGAAAGCAACACAAAAACACATTTCATGCGGGAAGAGCAGGGAGAAGGGGATTGCAAAATGTCTTTTTGTCTGTAAAGAACTGTCTTCCTCCTCATATGGCAGTTCTAAAAGCATTTGTCAAGTTCCTAAAAGTCAGTGAACCCAGGAAAATTGCTTACAGCTCTCCAAAGACACACATTCAATGGTAGATTGACCTTTCAATATCCAAAATCCATAATGTCTTGGTGTCATCTCCCCACAACTATACAAAGCCAGGAAAAGAAAAGAAAAGAAATCAGTTTTGAAAGTTCTGGTGTAAACTATCCAATCCAGAACACTCTGGGGCATCTGTTTCATATTGATAAGTTACTCTCTTAAAAATATCCTTCCTTCCCTCGTTACCATCCAAAGAGATTAGCACAGGAAACATTTTCTTAGGTGCTGAGCACAAAGATATTGACTGAGTCAAGTTGGCCCCAGGTCTGTGTCTCATGTTTCTGCTGCCACAGCCATCCCAGCTTCTGCCCAGGCTACAAGCACAAACAGAGCTGGGAAAATTGTATCTTTGGCAGCCATCCCATGGGGTGAAATCCAATACACTCTCTAGAGTGCATAGGAAGCCAAAATTAACTCTGTGCCACTGACTTGTCATTGCTTTTCACCAACTCATTTAGAGAATTAAAGCTCTCTACTGTACCAAAGAACAGCTTTTGTTTTGTTCAACAAATATTTGTCAAGAACCCACTGTGTGCAAGGCCTTATGTTGAACATTGATTATTCCATTTAGTTGAAATGAGAGGGCAGGAGTCAATGGCTGCTGAATATCATGTACATTGCCAAACGACTTCTTAATATCCAGGCAGAGAGCTCTTCCTGGAATGTCAGAACTCAAGCACTCTCACACAGCTACTCTCTGCCCCAAGGTAAAGCCTTTCTGGGCAAATGATGATTTTGGCTCAGTGCTTTCCACTCAGAGGAACTCAGGGATCCCGTGAGCAGGTAGGATTCTCTCTAAGCTCAACTCCACTTTCACCTGACTCATATAATGGGCTTCTTTCCATTACACAGGCATTTGGCAACTAAAACACACACACACACCTGGATCTAGGTTATTTCCGAAAAATATCTTTCACAAATACAGGTCCATCTTTTTTTTCCCCAGAAATATCTTCTACAGTTTACATTAGGAAATTGTTTCTACTTCACCCAAATCTTCACAGTAGCATGTAAGTATATTTGTTGGGGTTTTTTTTGTTTTTTTTTTTTTTATGCCTTTAGTCAATAGTAGATGTTGATCATCACAATACCTGCTGTGAAAGCTACTTTATACCCTTTAGTGCAGCTAGCTATAAAGTCTTTCATTAGCCACTTTTTGTCCAGGCTAAATACTTACACATTCCAATTCTAATTTTCAGCCTTTTGGTCCTCTATGGGCTCCTTCTGCTTTAGGCTCTCCTTAAATTCACCATGACAGAGTAAAACTCATCAGACTGAGAGTCACAAAAGCCAAGTTCTGATATGAGTTTTGATACAAATTTGGTATTTGGCAATTTAAAACCTCTTTGACCTCAGCTTTCCTATCTGCTAAGTAAAAGTGGCAAAGAGCAAGACTCCTGAGATTAGTTTAACTCAATCTTCTCATTAGCTATAAATACCAAGGAGGCTATGTACCCACCCATAGATGGTGGGTTCTAAAACCAATAATTTAACCATCTCCTAATTAATACCAAATTCCCTTAGTAAAATCCAGTATCTCTATGCTCAAATAAGCCTTCGAAGTCATTACCCTTGGAAGAGAAAGAGGTAAAGTTGGTTTCAATTCACACTTGAAAACATATGACTTATTGCACCGCCTTCTCTAAGAGCAGTGTGAGAAAGCTACAAGTCCACTGGAGAACCAAGATTGTACTTGGTACATTATAGATACTCAAATAAATATTTGCTCATAAGTGATGAACCCAAAAGAGGGACAAAGACAAGGGAGTGATGGCAGTGAATGAAAAAAGCTTATAAGGAAGTTGGCATAACTCGGTGACCCTACTATCTAGTCATTTCATAAATATATTCTGAGCACATTATTCCCCTTTAATAAATGATTGTAGTATTGAAATATTTCATGGATCTCTGTCATTTTTTATTCTTCTCATAAAAATCTTTGGAGGCTAATACGGTCAGTAAATTCCTTATATTTACTACCCACTATGTGGAAAAGCTGTCTATCCATTGTTATTGCAATTTGAGGCAGGCAGTGCTTGCAGGTCGTTTACCAGCTGTTGAGTTTTCCTGTTGCTGGTTCTGGCAGATGTTCGGGTTCCCATGGCTCCGTCAGCACCAGCCCAAATCCAAATCCTCACTGCCTCAATGTGATTCCCACAAGATATGACACAGGCTTCAAACCAGCCAATGTGTAGTTATTACCACAGCTAGAGCTTCCATTCTAAATACTCACCGGCTCCTCACCCACCCAGGCTGAAGAGCATAGAATTCCAAGAACCCTGAGAGCTGACCCAGAGGTAGTCAAGCTGCCCTCCCTGCTTCCTCCCACTGAGCCCTCACGCTGGCCCAGGTTATCCCTCCATTAAGCCCTGCCTGGCAAAAGACACACTCAGAAGTTACCACTGCCACAGAAAGACAGGGGCAAAACTGCAGGAGCAAGTAGCTTTTTCTCATATTCTCACAAAGGCTCAGGCCTCTAGAATGGCAGCCCCTAGCATATGTTCTTTTTGGAACCCTTCTTTCTGATGTAATTTGTAGGCAGCTCGGGCCCTCTGCTTTGCTCTACTAACCTTTCTATAATCACTTGGGGAGAGCAGGCATTCAGATTTGAATTCACGAATACTGTCCCCACCACATACAAGCTGTGTGACCTGTCAAAAATCATTAAGCTTCTTTGTTTTAACTTCTTTACCTGTAAAGCGGAGACAATAATAGCATAACCACTCATAGGGCTGTTGTAAAGAATAAATAAGCACTTAACACTTAGCATAGAGCTAATCTCAATGCTGCTGATGCTTTTAATAATGACATTGAGTACCGACCACCACATGCCAGGTGCTGTGCTAGGCACTTGAGATTTATAGACAACAAAACAGTCTCAACCTCTCAAGAGCTCATAGCCCTGCACAGGTATAAGCAAACATTTCCCGTTAAAGGTCAGATAGTAAATCTTTGGGCTTAGCAGGCCATACAGGCTTTGTTGAAACTACTCACTTTGGCCACTGCAGCAGAAAGGCGGCCATAGACAATGCATAAACAGATGCGTAGAGCTGTGTTTCAAAAAAACTTTATTTACAAAAGAACAAGGAGTGGGCATGGTTTGGCCTTCAGACCAACCCCTGTTTCTGGAGGAAAGACACACAATTAAAATCAACAAACATTGCTACAATGCAAGTATGCACAAGTCTCAATGGGGCTAAAAGGGAAAGGCCACTTCAACTCATTTCCATCCTTAGTTATTCATACCATCGGTTAGCACTTCCAATAAGGTGGCAGAAAGAAAGAACAAGAAATTTAATGGGAGTGAAAAAAAATCTAAAATTAATGGATAGGTGGATTCGATGGGAGTTTCAATTTTCTGAGCTTCCTCTGCCTTATATCATCCTTGCTTTCAGAAAGTTAAGCTGAAAAAATCAACTTCATCATCATGTCATTTCATTCACCTGGCAACCTATATTCTTCAGAGACACTGAAGATCAACATCATAAAAGATACTATCCATTCGCCACAATTCCCAAAATTCAGTCTATTCCTGGTGTATCAAGACCACAAGATCTCGAAAACTAACTATAATAGAGCATTTTGCCATTCGTAGACTTGAGTTTGGGCTATAGTAGGATCTAACTCAGCCATCAAAATATGTTCAGGAAGAATGTAGCAATGCTACCAGAAAGTATAAAAATATTTTGAAGATCCTTACATGCAAGACTGTTTATTTTTTAAGTGAGCATCTTTGGCTCATTAAAATGAATATTTCAGAGAGCATAAGATTTGAAATGCAATTCACAATGGTAAATAGAATTGCTGACTCCTTTTGGCTTTAGGTAATTATACTGGAAAATAGTTTGTCCCAGCAGCTGTCAGAATTGTCTGAAATGTGGGCATATGAGACTCTTGCATAAAGCTGTGTACACACAACCCAGATGCCCCATCCTAGTCTCAAGCTATATGCACTCCCAGTCCTTCAGCCGTGAGCCTAAGGAGCGCAGGAACAACAATCAAGTCTCAACTGCAATGAAAAAAAATTATATGGTATTTACTCCTTATTATGTATTTTCCTATCCTCTCCAGATGAAACTGCAGCTTATTCCAGAAAGATAGAGCCAAGGCCTGGATCTTACAGGCAGTTTGTCCAGTCTCAGGGCGAAACTAGAGATTTGCTTTTCTTCTTTCTCCTTCCATCCCTATCTCAAAAGACTGGTCAATTCACTGCTAGTTAATGCCCTTTGTTTAAGGGAACGAAAAAAAATTAAGTCAGAATCAGTCTCACTTTAGCTACTTGCTAACCAGTCTAATAAAGGTTGCTAATAGATAACACAGAAATTATTGCCTAAATGAACATGCTAATCCCTCTGGACTTCATTGTCCATGTTAGCTCAGTATCTCTGAGTCATATCATCATAAACTCGATATCAAACTTCACTTCTGCAGAATCTTCAGGAGGTGGATGGGAGCTTTGAGGATCACTTGCATCTTCTTGGAGAACATACACCTAAAAATTTTTATAGATATGAACTATAAAAATTATCTACCAGAGCTCAAAATACCCATTGCTGAGGGGTTCATTACAACCTTCTGAAATGAGGGTTAAACAGACAAACCAAAAAATTGTGTAAAAACTCTTCATTTATTTTTCATGTTCCAAATCTCCTTGGAAAGAAGTTAGCATTGCTATTTAAAAAAAATAAGAATTTAAATAAGCCATTCCATAGATGAAAAATGATGTCTCTTATTTTGTCTTCTGCTAAGTTGCTTCGGACTCAACATAACTCTATGAAAAAAATATGAGCATGATTTCTAAAACTGGTAAAAATATTGGTAGAGTAGTGGCCATTGTGTCAACTCTGTTTCTTTAAGGGTTAAAGTGATTTATAAGGCATACCATAGAGAAGGTGGTAGAGAGAAAATAAAATTGGTTAGGGATGTAGAATACTTTTGTGAAGAAGATAAATCATAAAATCTATCAACTTTACCCAATTCTTCCTCCTGGGATTGTTTCCTTTCCTAAATATTGTTACTCCTTGAGCTCACAATTTCATATTCTCTGCTTCCTTGTGCTTTGCTTCTACTATGAAATCTAACAGATGATAGCATACTTCTTACTAATAGGAAAAAAATCCACAACATTTAAATTAGGAACCAGAGATATATCAACTCTGTTGACAGAAATTCTCCTACTAAATAATGATGCCAGTAACTACTCATTGAATTTAAGCCCAGAAATCTGCTAGGAGTGAATTTTTTTCCATACTAATGCTGCAAAGGATCTTGAAAGATATTTAATTCCTTATGCTAAAACAACCCTTTCATCCTTGTCTCTGAAACACCAACACTGAAAATTAAATACCAGTTTTCAGCTTATTGTGACTGTCCTCTTATGCACCTGCACAGGAGGGACACTTGGCTTTACTCCCACAGCTGGGAGACCCTAATTAGGAATCACATCCCACCATTCTTCACCTGAAGACAATTATCAGCCAACAGAGGCACGGGCAAGAATAACACTCCCCAGGCAGGAGGCTCTTTTCTTATTCATAGAGACTTGAAATTCAATTTCAGTTTTGCTGCTACTGGGAGGATTCAATAAACAAACAAACCAAAGCAAAAAATAGAACATAAACAAATACCCAAATAGACTCAAATGCACATTCTCATCTATCTGCTTGTAGAAAGAAGGAGCAGTAGAGATGAGAAAGAAAGAACACTAAGCGGAGGCATGAGCTTATAAGGATTCCAAAGTCTGTGTCAGGAAAGAGGGAAGAGCATATGCAATGGACTAGAAATAACAGAGAACCAGATGACACAGAGCGTGAAACAAATCCAGGTTAGCTGATCCTGGGGGGAAGAAGCAGACATGGCTAGAGATGACCCATGAAAGGAAGTGGACAGGTCCTCTATGTGAAGAAGTTGATAGTTACCCTGATGGCAATGGGAAGTGATTAAGCAGGGAAGTGATATGATTGGACAAGTCTTTTGGAAGTCTCACTCTGATCTCAGAAAGAACGGAATATTGAGCAGGAGCACATCAGCTGGTGAAAAGAACCATTAAGAGAGTATCAGAGTCACACCCCCGTCTTCCCCCTCTGATTCCTAGGGAGAAAGATTTGGATAGAATACTAATACAGAAAAGTTATGCCAAGAGAGGCATGCTTTCTGGAGAGACTGTGATTTGAAAAAGCATACGATGAAATAAATAAAGACACACCAACTTGGGAAGGTTCATAGAATATTCTAAAAGTCCCCCCTCTGATTATCTTCAGTAGAATGGAAGACTATTCATCCTGTCACCATTTATATCCCTACTGTCTTTATGGCTGCCACTGCTCTAGTAATAGGCTGCCTAAGATTCCCACTTAGGATGGAACAAAGAGAGACTTTTACATTTAAACATACTAGACTGGAATCACGTATACTTCTGTTTTTCTGTCTATATGGATTTTTTCATCCCCATCACCAACTTGCAATTTTGTCTACACAAGGCCAAGTATCTTGGTGATAAATGGAAGATTCAGTCAACCACTGCGCTGCTTTGTTTACACTGTGAATATCAGCAAGCATCTGGACCATCAGCTGAAACCTGCCCTTCTCCATCTTTCGCTGGTTGCTATGCAGGCACAGCCCCTGTTTTGAAACAGAACTAATGAGTTTCATTTTTCTTGTTTCTCTGTAAAATGTATATGATCCTGACCCTAGGCAAATTGGAATACAGTTTGAAAGACAAAAGAAAGATTTGTTCTTGTTTTTGTTTGTTTTTTTTCTCTATATCTCCCCATTATACTAGTCTTCTATTTGTAGACATGACATCACTACAAAACTGTCTCTTCCCTATGAATAGAGTGTTTGGGTTTCTCACAATAAATGTGTGGAGAAGGGCAGAGATTTTGCACTTATGATATAAAATTTTAAGATCGGAGAACTTAAGCGATTAGCCCAAAATCACAGAGTTGTAAGTGGCAGGATTAAAATAAAAACAAAAGAAAAACAGAGGAGGCCAGCTGTAATTTCTTTTCCCCACAACAAGTTCAAGAATTTCAGGAAAGGAATGTTGAGAGGATCTTTCCAATAAAGATTTGTTAACTTTCCAATTAACAAAAAGGAAGAGAGGCTCTAACAGGTATTTTTAGATTACAGACTGACAATTTAAATTTACACTGATATTCTTTATATTAGCAAAATATAAGAGACCACCACTAATAATAGAAAAAATTTTAGGTAAATTATTTTTACATAGACAAGATGAAATATGTAAAGTTGCTAAAATTAGGGGTAAATCTTTATTTTTAATATGAAGAACTACTTAAATCATGTTAGTGGATGCAGCAATGTATGAAATGATGTTTTTGGTGTAGTTTCAAATATGTAGGAACTATAGATACCCGGGAAAAAGGAGGGAAGGAAATACACCAAAATAATAACAACAGTTCAAGCTGAGTCATCACTTTTATCTTTCTTTTTACACTTTTTGTATTTTCTAAATTTTATAGAATAAACAGTGCATGCTCTGTGTACCACCCAGATTTGCTGTCCCCCAGGCCCCTTTAGGGACTGAAGCACTGATGTTCCTTTTCCTGCCCCCGGCTACTGGGATAGTAGGTGGTCCACAGTTCTCAGGTGAGTGCTTCTCAGGAATCTGCCCTGGCCTGAAGACAGCTGCCTCATCCAGAGTTGCCTCTTTCCCAGGGGCAGTGGACATTCAATGACTGACCTACTAGGGCATATGAAAGCCTAGACCCTCACCGTGATTCACCTCTGAAGCACCATACCAACTCCAGAGCTCCCTGTAAGATCAGCTGAGACTTCTGATAATGGCATCACATTTCAACTTCTCCCTCTGCACCATTCTTCCCACTTCAACCCAGTAGGAATACTGACCCCAGCAAGACAGCCTAATACACTTGTGCATGAAGATCTCCTTCTCAGCATCTATTTTCTGAGAGAACCCAATGTGCAATAGTTGGTGCCAGGAGTGACTCAAAGACATGATCTACAAAATGGGATTTGGCTGCCAAATCACCTGCTGATTAGTTAGAAATAAAAACTTTATCCCTGGTGGTATCTGCTAGCATGCAGTAGTGGGGCGATTACTAAAACTTTCACTAACAGTGAGTTGAAAGGATCCTGGGAGAAGAGAATACATTGGTGGATACAATATCTCAGCCCTTAAGATATATGGAAGAAATAATTATAAAGACTATGAAATCAGTTGGCTGTCGCTGAGAGTAATCAATTTCTTTGGTCTGAGAAACAGGCATATAGCTGGACCTATGAGAGTAGGTATGAGGGTGAAGACTTTTGATCACTTGTTAACACCCATCAGAGAGCATCCACCTCAGAAGAGGCATTAAACAGCCAAATAGAAAAATCTGACCAGGTGACATCAACTGGCTTCTGTCATCAACCACACAGTGTTGACACAGAGGATGCATGAATTGAGTAGCCCCAGTGGCAAGGATAAAGGTGATGCATGAGCCCAACAGCACAAGCTCCCACTCAATAAGGCTGATCTAGCTACTCCTGCTGCTGAATGTCTAACATGCTAACAAAGAGACCAAATCTGAGCCCCTCATATTTCACCATCCCTCAAGAAGACTATCTAGCCTCTTGGCAAGTTGATCAGATTGGATTTTTTTTTCCCACATGGGAAGAGGCAGCAACTGAACTTGAGTGGAATCAGTATACATACCATGAGTTTTGCCTTTCCTGTCTGCAGGGCCTGCCTGGTCACACTTTCCAAAAGCTTACACAGTGTTTGATTCACTGACACAGTGTTTGATTCACCGACACAGTGTTTGATTCACCGACACAGTGTTTGATTCACCCACGTACTTTTTGGTGATTATAGGACCGAACAATCCACAGGTACTACCACTTACTATGCCATCTAGAAGTTGCTGACCTAGTAGGGCAATGGAATGGCCTGATGGGGAAGAGCTAAAGCACCAGCTTGCAAATAATACCTGGGAAAATAGGGGCTCTTCCTCCGGCATGTTGTATAACACCCTAAATTAATGACTTTTTAATGGTGCTAGTCTTCCCAACTGGTAAAACATGAGTCCAACCAAAGGGTCAGAACTTGAGTGGCCCAGCTTACCCTCACACTCAATGACCCAAGTGAGGAATATGTATTTCCCTTCCCCTTAATGCTAGACTCTGCAGGTTTAAAACTTCTGACTCCCAGGTAGGAATGCTTCCACCATGGGATGCAGCAGAAGTGTCATTGAACTTTAAGCTATGGATGCTGCCCCTGACTTTACATTTCTTGTACTAAAAGACCAGTTGGCAAGGAAAGGAGTTACATCTTGGCAAGAGTGACTGGCCTAATCATCGGGAAAAAGTAAGACTGCTGTTACACCATAAAGGAATGGAAGAACATCTTGGCACCCCAGTGACCTTTACCAGTGTCTCTCCGTACTCTGGCATAATTTTGATTATAATGGGCAAATTTACAGACTATGAAAAACATATTACCCAGGGCTTAGGCCCACTGAGTCATCCTAGCAAGCAAGTCATCTAGACCAAGAGTTGCTAGCCAAAGTTAAGTGGAATCTAGAATAATTAATAGAAGACAGAAATGTTATGTGGTAGCCTTGAGACCAGAAGAAGCAGCTAGAGCTACTGCTCATCCCACTAAATTTACTGTCATAATTTTTCTAGGAGAAGTCCATTAGGATCCAGGAGGAGCTGCTTTCTGAGTGTAATATATGAAGCTTATGGATCTGAGCAGTGTAAACGGTAGGTGTTGTGGATGCCATGGCACCCTGCCCAGATCAACCTTCAGGACTGGGTTCATCACTCATTTCCCTACCTTCTGAATGTTGGCATCTGATGGCTTTCATCTGAATTTATCTTTTGGAATCACCCTGAACTGAAGAAAGCTATCTAAGATACAGAGAGCCTCCCTGTCTTAGGTCACTCCTCCCAACCCCCAATTTCCAGAGGCAGCTCACATGCAAATATTGGTCAGTGTGGTAGTATAAGGCCCTAGCTCTTTTCACCTCCAGGTGGGTCAAATCCATAGGGCCATTTCACTCCAGATCTTCCTGCTGGTTCAGCACAGACCTTCATTATGACTACATTCCAGTTCAATTTCTCCCTCTGTCCATCCTAATTTCCTTCACTGTCCTCACAGGTGTGGGTCCAAGAGCACTCCCAATAAATTTCTTGTGCAGAAAATCTCAATCTGAATATTTTCTCCAGGGAATCCAACCTGCACCATGAAGTATTACTTTAGAAAAATATAAATTTAAAGTTTTATTTAAAGTACGCTGCTATATCTATCCTCCTCTTTATGCAAAACATCATCACCCAGGATACTTTAAGCCCCAAGGACACTTCAGGGTAGAATATTGAAGAGAGGGGTTGAGCAAGGTGGAATGAATGACTTCTGAGTCAGATGCAAAAAGCTAAGAGAACCACTTTAAGATTAGAAAGCAATGAATATCATACTCATGGTAGGAAAAATGAAGATAATCTGTGAAATGTGCATGACAGTAGAGTTTAAATAATTATTTTTTTCATGCTGAGCAGGACTTTACTGGATGATAACTTCTTGACTTTATAAGACTTTGTCATGCTAAGAAGGAACAGGGAGGGAGTATAGTAAGAACAAGCTCATTAGCAGAACAGGTGGGTAGGCAGCTAGCTGAGTAAGCAGGGACTAATGCAAGCAGATGTCTTTGGTTTGAATTCTTACCTTATGTTTCTTCAAGACAACTTGCCTTTTGGAGATTTGTAAGTTTTTTATGTCTTTAGTAAATTTTAAATAACTTTTTCAGATTCCAAATAAATTACAAGAATGTTTCATGTGTAACAAGCAAGTATCAATCTTTCTAAGTGTGATTGTTTCGTATATTTTAATTTGATTTGTGACACTAAAAATTTACTACAAGTACTCGATGTTTTGGAGTATTTTAAGGGAAATGTGTTCTCTTTTTCATTCGAGGTAAGGTTAATTGAGTCCATAGATTCAGCGAAGGCAGTGTGATGCAGTGAGGGAAAGCATGGCTGGTGCTGAAAGATTTGCCTTCATGTCCAGCTGTGAAGCCTTGGGTAAGGCAGTCTACCTCTCTAGATCTCCGTTTCTTCATCTATGAACCAGATGAATAGGACTGGATGATTTCTAAGATTTCTCCCCCTAAGATATTATAAGTGTGGTGTTACAAAGTCAAATGTCCTGCTAGAAAAGCTTACTAACCTAAAACTGTTTTGTGTGTTTTTTTTTTTTAGATTTTTATTTATTTATTTGACAGAGAGAGACACAGCGAGAGAGGGAACATAAGCAGGAGGACTGGGAGAAGGAGAAGCAGGCTTCCTGCGGAGCGGGGAGCTCGATATGGGGCTCGATCCCAGGACCCTGGGATCATGACCTGAGCCGAAGGCAGACACTTAACAACTAAGCCACCCAGGCGCCCCTAAATGGGTTTTTTTTTTAAGAAGAAGCATTCATTGCAAAGAAAACGAATTAACATAACACATGAGATATGGAACATGAGGGAGATAACATTTTGATACAATCAGTAGACACCTACAAGGTTAAAAGTACAAGCTTGGTAAAGAACAGCGTGGGTGGGGTGCCTGGATGGCTCAGTCGTTAAGCTTCTGCCTTTGGCTCAGGTCATGATCCCAGGGTCCTGGAATCGAGCCCCACATCAGGTTCCCTGCTTGGCAGGAAGCCTGCTTCTCCCTCTCCCACTCCCTCTGCTTGTGTTCCCTCTCTAGCTATGTCTCTCTCTGTCAAATAAATAAATAAAATCTTCAAAAAAAAAAAAAAACAAAACAGCGTGGGTTTCCATTGACCTCCTTGCAGAAAGATTCAGGTAGTATGCAGCATGCCGTATTTTTGATGAAGACCAAAAACAGCTGCAGGCACCACTAAGCCTCAAATTCCTAGGGTTTGGACATAAGAAATAAGCCTCACAGATTCGTGGTCCTCAGATTTCCACTACTTCCACACTCCTTTTTTCAGCCTAGTTCCCTACTGAAGCACACAGCCCTGAAGTTCAATGACAAAGGATACACACAAGGGAAGATTTTCTGGATGAGTGAAGAGACTTTGGCTTCAGAGAATCCAAAACCCAAGCCTCAGACAACTCAGGAAGACCGTGGTTCAAACTTTCAGACCAGCTTCATATAAAAATATGCACAGGATCCGTGACAGATTTTTAGCAGTACGTAGCAAAGATGCTTTCCTATCTCATACCCTACCCCCAAATTTTCAAAACGTATCATATTACTGACTAAAAATTGACAAAATGTGAGCCATCTGTTCTTCAGTGTATGCACATTAGCTCTACTGGCCAGGATTTCCTTTTCAGGATATTTAGTGAGATATTCAGAACTGGCACTTAGCAAAGTGGAATTGTTTGTCTTCCATGTCCCTCTCCTCCGCTCCCAACATTAGCTATCCCAAATCCTCCCGCAGTCTGTCTGTCTCTTCCCCTACTCAAATCTTCCTCTTAAATTAACCCACCTAATATTCTCAATATATAAGATGTTGATGTATCTAACTGAGAATCTAAAGGCCTATCACATTTTAGCATCAATCAAAGAGCTTAAAACAAACAGATGAGACCCCATTTGGTAAAATAGAGCATTTACAGATAAGATGTTTTACTGTTGTGAGATCCCTGAAATTGGTCACGGGCAATCACCAACTAAACTTATGGACCTACTTTAGATGATTTATATCCCTTCTTCTTCTTTCAATCATAATGGGAATTCCATTCCTTTTCATATCAAAAGTGTTTTTAGAGTCTAAGAAATTTTACAAACAGGAACCAATCTCCCATTTGCTTCCTATAAGACACAGTAAAGAGTGAAGTTTTCTGTAGACATATATTGAGAGTGGTAGATCACAGATATTGTGACGAGAACACAATGAAATGCTAGGTAGAATAATAAAATACTGGTAGAAAACCTCTCATTTGGACACTAAATTTAACAGGTGTATAGAAAAAGCTGAAAAGGAAGCTGCCAAATGACAGAATAACCCAACTGCCTTCGAGTCCTCACAATTTTAAGCTGACTTGGAATACATGAGAGGAAAGAATAGAAAAGAACTTTTAAATTTTCCTCAAGTAAGCATGAATAAATGGACCATTTCGGGAAAAACCTCAGACCAGAAGAACAGTAATGGTTTAAGTTTCCTAAAAATACCTGGAACAATGACAAAAGAACTTAAAGCTTTAAGTTTATTACAGATACCACCTTGTACTCATATTGAGCCTTCTGAGAGTGAATAGTACTTAGTGTTCACATATGAAAATGTCTCCCTTTTTTTTTCCATCTGCTCATTGCATAGCCAAAACAGTCATTGCTTGCAGGGGTACAATCGCATGGTTTCTAGAGGCAGCCTTTATAGCCAGACTGCCTCCAAGGCTGGAATTTGGGACAGAGCCTACTGAACATGAACAAGGCTCGCCATTGTGCCCAACAGCTTTGGTGATTAGCAAATCTCTATTCAAACAAACACATAGCAGCAACTTGGTCAACAGAGTCCTTGACAGAAACACCTCTGAGGTAAAATTCTATCAGTTAGTTATGACGTCTGTAGCTAAAATCATATTATGTGTTATTCTCATACCAATAAAAGGTGATATTATAGAGTAACTTTCTAAAGTATAAAGTTATTTAAATATAGCAAGAGATTTTGCTGGAAGTCAAATTATTAAGGTAATTATTCTTTTTTTTAATGTCTGAAAATATGCTCTCATCAGTGTTATCCAAATTGTGTTCTACTAAACAGATGTTCTGTAGGGGAAAAAAATAGTTTTCATGGTCAAGTAAGTTTGGGATATATCCCCCTCTGGGTTATTCACCATCCTTATTAGAATATTAATTAACTCTAGTGAAGATTTTTAAAAAGTTTTAAGGATTTGCTTGAACATCTGGAGACAGAT
Source organism: Mirounga leonina (assembly GCF_011800145.1). Classification (NCBI taxonomy): domain Eukaryota; kingdom Metazoa; phylum Chordata; class Mammalia; order Carnivora; family Phocidae; genus Mirounga; species Mirounga leonina. The sequence goes on from NW_023270305.1 coordinate 56,455,425, forward strand.
GTATGTTCTTTGGAAAACTTGGCAATACAGGATCACTCACAGTAAAAAAAATATATATTTTTTTTCCCTCAGATAACTAGATTCACTTCGTTTTGTTCAAATTTTTTATTCCTCAAGTTCAACACATTAACCTTCAATTTCCAAGGTTTTTGTAATGTAGATAAAGAACTGTGATAATAGACTCAAGTTGGAGGCAACCATGCTAATCTGAAGCCAAGCACAGCTGGAAGAATGGAAGGGCTCCCAGCAAGAGCTCTAAAAGTGATCACCTCAGAGTGATGACAACTTCCCATTTCCTTAGCTACAAAATGGAAGGATAGGTTATAACAAACCAATTCCAAATAACTTATGAAAAAATAGAAGCCACTTAAAATGGTTGAAACTACCCTAGGGTCTTGCTGCTAGTAACCGAATTACCATAATAATTTCTTTTATAAAACTTCCTATTTGCTCATTCAACTGTGGCTATATGCTAACTGATTTGAGAGATAAGGATAAAATTTAGCTCAGTGATGAATTGATTTTCAAGTTCTTAGTAACTTATTACTAATTCAATGGCCAAATAAATTTTCTATGGTTTATATGTGGTTTATATTTGGAGGCAGAGTATTTTTAAAATAATATTCCTTCAAAGAAAGATGTGAAAATTCTTCATATCTTTTTAAAACTTTGAAAACAAAGGTGAATTAAATTAAAATTTCAGAAATTCAAAAATATACTGTATATTTCTTTTCTTTTAAATGAAATAGATACAACTATGGAGAGATTTAAGATAATTATTCTTTTATTCTGAAAGAAGAACAGCTATAGAACATTTATCATGAAGCTAAAAAATACCCGTAAGTTGTAAAAGGCCACTGTTTTTCAATGAAAGGAGCTTCTTTAAACTTACCTTTAGAATATGTCATTGGAATCATATGCTATTCCACTAAAATAATAAACTGAATAATTTAGCTTTCACACGTTTCATGTGTAACACCTATAAAGTTACACAATGAATTTCATATTTTTAAAATACCTATTTTCAAAACAAAATGTTAAATTCACACAATACTCTTCAAAACTAACACAAAATCAGTTTTTTAGGAAATCAACATAATGCATTTAATTATGGGTATTGCAGTCTTTATATTTCTTTTTCTTTTTCCCTTTAAATTCTACTTAATGTGATGACTTTTGAAATAATCAGCTACTAACATAAAATAGACCCATTCTGCTTTGCACTATTATAATGTTAATAGGGATATCCTATTAGAAATTCCCTGCTTTTTTACAAATAATAGAAATCTCTCTATACTTTTAGGCTACTTATTCACATGATAATGTGGTTTGGATATTTTTCCATATCTGTGAAAAAAACCTACCTCATTTTTAATGAAAATTATATTGTATATTCTATTAATTGTGTGAATCATAACTGACAGATATTTAGATTGTTTCCAGATTTGTGTGTGAGTGGTTGTTACAAATGTGTTGTGATGGACATCCTAGTAAACTATCTATGTTTTTGTTCATATTTCTATAGGGTTGAACTCTTTTTTCTTATTAATTTATGAATCCTTTACTAAAAAATAAAATCAGCCTGTTCTTATATGCTTTTCCAACTACTTTTCCCCATGGTTGTCATTCATGTTTTAACTTTAGTTTTTGTATTGAATGAACGATTAAATCTTTATGCTCTTAAATTGATCAGTCTCCCTTCACGACTTCCAAATTTTGCATCATGCTTAGACGGCCTTCATATAGCAATATTCTAATGTTTTTCTCCATTGCTTTTGTGATTTTATTTTATGTGATACTCTTTGATTCATCTGCAATTCATGTTAGTGTAAGAAGTGAGATAGAGATCTCACTTTCATTCTCCAAATGTCAAACCAATTTATTAAACATCACTTATTACCTAATCCATTCTCTCCACCATTTATTTGAATTCTACCTTTATCATATATGAAATATTCATATATTTACACTTCTACTTCCACACTTTTCAGTCTATTCTTAAATCAGTAACAAACTCCATTTCTCTAGATTTATAACTCATGTTAATATTGGGTAGGGCTTTTTTTCCCATGTTACTCTGTCTTCTTTACAAACTTTCATTTTAATCTTACTGTTTATTTTTCCAAATGAAATTTAGTATCATATTGTGTATTTTCTTAAAAGCAACCTTCTTGTTATTTTGAAAGGAGTATGTTAAATGTACAGATGTGAGAAAAATATACATTTTTATACCATAGATAATTCTTTAAAAAAAAAAAAAGATTTTGTGTATTTGACAGAGAGAAACACAGCAAGCAAGGGAACACAAGCAGGGTGAGTGGGAGAGGGAGAAGCAGGCTTCCTGCCAAGCAGGGAGCCCGATGTGGGACTTGATCCAGGACCCTGAGATCATGACCTGTGCCGAAGGCAGATGCTTAACGACTGAGCCACCCAAGGTGCCTTACCATAGATAATTCTTCTCTCAGAAACACACGCTGACAGAATCCCAAATTATCAACTGCTCCATTATCTCATACACACAACTTAAATTCTTGTCCAAAGCATGTCTTTCTCTTTATTTAATACTACTTTATTATCCATAGAAAGGATTTTAAGTTTTTGTTTGTTTTTTCTAAGAGAGAGAGAGCATGGGGGGGCGTCAGGGGGAGAGGGGCAGAGGGAGAGGAAGAGAGAGAATCTTAAGCAGGCTCCATGCCCAGTGTGGAGCCTGGTGTGGGGCTGGATCTCACGACCCTGAGATCGTGACATGAGCCAAAATCAAGAGTCAGATGCTTAATTGACTGAGCCCACCAAGGTGCCCCTAAAGTTTTTTTTAACATAAATTCTACACATTGATTACTACTCCCAGACATTGTATGCTAAGTGTTTTATTCCATTACTTTTTTTATTTTTAATGTTAATGATGTATTTCATTTAACTCAATATGTTTAAATATTTAAATATTTTAACACGTAATCAATATAAAATATGGTGAATGATACTAAAAAAATTTTTTTTCATAGTAAGTCTTCAAAATCTAGCCTGTATTTTACAGTTATAGCACATCTCAGTTTGAACTAACCACACTTTAAGAGCTCAAAAGCCGTATGTATTTAGCCGTGATTGTATTGGACAGCATGGTGCAGACAATTCTCCTTTACTATTTAGCGTGGAATGTCTGAGGTCTGTCTGACTTTTTCCTCTTTTTGGAGGTGACTAGCTTTTTCTGAGACCTGAATAATTATTTCTTCATTTTTTTTTAATTTAATTCTATTATATTATGTTAATCACCATACATTACATCATTAGTTTTTGATGCAGTGTTCCGTGATTCATTGTTTGCATATAACACCCAGTGCTCCATTCAATAGATGCCCTCTTTAATACCCATCAATTCATTAACATAACAGGGATATATATCAATGTAAAGAGTTCTATGCCTCATTTTCATGTTAATTCACCGTGCAGGTGTAGTTTTTCATTTCAGGGGTATCTTCTCATAAAACCTCTTTATAAAACTACTTTTCTCATGCCACTTGTTATATGGCATATATTGAAGCTTTAGTTTTATCTTAAAAAATAAATATTACTCTAAAGCAACTGTATCTATTAAATTGATCGTACCATTTTCCTCCATCTTTTAATATGGTAAATTACATCACCAGTTTTCCAAATATTAAGGCATCTTTCATACAGCTCTATTCTATTTGCCAATAATTTGTATTGCTTTTTTGCTTTCATGGGTTAAAATAGTCTGTCTTTGATTTTCCCTTTCTCTTACCATTAATCAAATTGTGATATCAGTTTAAACTTTCCTTTTTTATATGATATAAATTTATTTGACAATATTAGAATTATTTCTTTCAAAGTTCCAAGTATTTGAAAGACTTCATCTGTAAAATCTTCTGAGCATGATGTTTGTAGGGAATAACAAACACTTCTCAATTCTCACCTTGAATTTTTGGGTCATTTAGTTTTTCCATATCTTTTTATTCTTTTTTTTTTTTTTTTAAGATTTTATTTATTTATTTGACAGAGAGATAGAGAGAGAGCACAAGTAGGCAGAGAGGCAGGCAGAGGGAGAGGGAGAAGCAGACTCTCCACCGAGCAGGGAGCCCGATGCGGGGCTCGATCCCAGGACCCTGGGATCATGACCTGAGCCGAAGGCAGCCGCTTAACCAACTGAGCCACCCAGGCGCCCCTTTTCCATATCTTTTTGAGTAAATTCTGATAACTTCTGAATTCTTTTCTTAGAAAAACTTTCATTTTTATCTAGGTTTTCAAATAGAATTAGAGAATATTGTAAGATACTCACTTTTAACTAATTTGATTTCTTCTTTAGGTGCAGTTGTTTGTTTATCTCCTCAGTTTCATTTCAAATTTAATCTGCTTTATCTGTTTTGTTTTAAGAACCAGGCTTTGGATTTATGTATAGGTTCTGTTTCATTATATATAAACTTCTGCTTTTGTTTTGTTAAATCATTCCTCTACTTTCCTTAATTCTTACTTGTTGATCTTTTCCAGAAACTTGATTTGAATAATTACTTTACTTACTGTTAATCTTTCTTACATAAGAGTTTAAGACTATGGGAATTGTGCTGTACATGATTGTGGATATATCCCATAGGTCCTGAAGCTTATTCCTTTCATTATTTTATAAACATTGCAGAATCAAGGTTTTGATTTTTAACCAATGAGTTATTTAAACACAGAAATTCCATGAGTTATCAAAATATCTGTTACATTTTGTTGGATTGATTTTAGATGGTTATATTGTAGCTTTGATTTAAGTAACTAAAATACCCAAACCAAACTCTTTTTGAACCATTACTGATTGTCAGATAGCATTCACATGTCTTGGAAGTATAAAATTTCTCTCCTATAAAATGAAAATAATAATACTTACCTCATTGGTATTCTCTGTAGACCTTGTTTAAAACTGAAGCCCCACAGATAGTGCTCCATATCCACCTATTGTGCTGTTCTCTAGAGCATTTTTCACGGTCTAAAAATTAAACATATATTTTATTTATATGTTTACTTGCATTTGTGTCTCTCCCAACTATAATATAAGTTCCACTGGATATAAGAAAAGACTGACATATTTACACTTCCTACTTAAATTTAATATCATTTTGTCAGATGTCTCAAAAAGTTGGCATTTTATTAAGATTGTGTTAGTTATACAGCTTAATTCATGATTTGGAACCTTTGAAATCTGAGTACACATAGCAGATAATCATATATATTTGTGTGTGTGTGTGTGTGTATAGTAAATAAATTTTCATTGAGGAATCAGAGAGAAACCTTTTGGGAAAGCAGAGCTAGGTACCCATCCCACTCCAGTATAAAAGGTCTGTTAGTATACAACCTGACCTATAGCTATTCATCTCACATGGGTGAGGAACAGGTACTCAGCATATGTTGGTTTCCTTTCTATCAGTCAAAGGATCAGAACTGGCCTCAAGAGGCTCCCATCTCTTAAAGAGGTTTTTTTTTTTTTTGGAATAGTGTTTTGTTTGTTTGTTTTTGTTATTTTTAGATATTATTTATTTATTTGAGAGAGAGAGACAGATAGTGACAGAGATAGCAAGGAGGGAGAAGCAGGCTCCCGTTGAGCAGGGACCCTGATGCGGGGTTCCAACCCAGGACCCTGGGATCATGACCTGAGAGGCTAGGCAGACATTTACCTGACTGAGCCAACCAGGCGCCCCTCTTGAACAGTTTTATGTCTACATATTCATTATAGCACTCAAAAGGAGATAAACAGAATTTTTTCAAAAACACAATTTCTCTGACTAGTCAAATTTTGTTTTGACCTGGAGCAAGTCTCTTACAGAGCCTCATAAACACATGCATAAATTAATCACTGAACCAACCAAATCAATCAGATCAAGTTCTATTTCCTGGTCATTTTACCTAAGAAAGTGGAAAGTCACTGAGATGACTAAGGTTACGATGAATGAAATAAGAGCATCCACACATATTCATTGGGAATTTGCTACTAGTTATTATCAATGCCGTTGTGTATGTGAACTTAAGCGAAATTTCTCTATTAAAGAGAAATTTGGTGGATTCATTTAATTTGAAGTAATACAATCCTCTTGTAGAATTAGTGTGTTTATAAACACTCTGAACTAAATACACAGAGATCAGAATGATGCTGATCAATCTACTCAGAGAGGTTTTAAGCAGAGGTTTCTTGATCCAGGCTCTCGATCCTCTCAGAGTCTCAGAAGGTGGTCAGATTCTCTGAAGTTGATTCAAACCAACGGTGGCAATAGGGGAAAATATATTCACTTTGGATAGGACTTTTCTATCTCAAAAGTTGCAACAGCTGCAAACCAAAAACATTCATGCTCTTCAGTAACACCATGTTTCCTCTGGGTTCAAGCAACTGATTCTTTTCACATCCATATGCATGTTTTACATTTACTGTTTACTTATTGTTGGTTAGGTTGAGAGGCGTTATGTTTCCTAACTGGATTTAGGAGACATCTCAGCGGTACTCATTAACAAAATATTTTGTAAAGTGATCTACTCTAAATTTATTCATTCGTTTATGTTATTTGCTTGTTTGCTCATTTATCAAACATTAAGTGAGTGCTCTACAAAAGGACTTTTGCCAGGCACTGATGAAAGAGTAGTAACCCACAATCCCTGTTTGAAGAAGGTCACAGTATGGAGGGGAAGGCAGACATATAAAAAGATAAGTCACAATATGGTGTGACAAATGCTTTGACAGGGTGCTACAGATAATATTGTAGCTGTCTCATCTAATCACGTTTTTGTTCATTTCACTTGTTTCCATTGAAGAGGCTTTTTGGGAGGAGAGATGAGGAACAAGGGTGAAGCGTCCTAAATGCCAACTCTAACCTGTATTACAAAAATGCACTTTTTTAGGCAAGGAGAACTATTAACCGCATGTTTAACATGCAGCTACAGGAATCGTTCTTCCTCTTGGCCAAAAATAACACAAAGGTAAAAGTGGACCTCAAAGCAGACAAGCTCATATTCAATGGGTCGTATCTCCAGGTCTCTGTAGCCCAAATGAAGGTCACCAGGATCTCAAATATCTCCTACTTGGAACGAGGATTCACACCTTCATGAAAAAAGCCAAATTACCTTGTGGAATTAGGTAAAATGAATTGTCCAGTCCAGCAGTGTTTGACACCAAAGGCTGGTGACATTTTAAGGCCTCAATGCCAAAGATCAAGGGGCTGTCCAAATCCTCCACGATTTGTCTTAAGTACTATAGGGCATCCAGAAATATGTGAGGACAGAAAATAAAGAAATGGTTATTAGAAGCCCAAACCTTGTGAGCCACAGTTGACAGCGAATTTTAACTGACCACAAGGCCAGGGTTCAAAATTTGCCCAGACAAAGCAAGTAACCAAATACTAGAAGAAGAACTCCAAAGACAAGGTACGATGGAATGGTAAAACACATTTCATAGCTGAGAGTATATTTGAGCTGAAAACCAACCTTCTGCATATCTTTCTGACCTAGACGTAAGTGAACAGGTTCATTTGAAAAGGTGTTGTTCTACCAAGTTTCTTACCAGGTAAGCATTTTGAAATTACTCTCCAAAGAGAATAAGAATGATGTATTATAGAACATAAACATTTTAAAGTTCTTATTAGATATAACCTTTTTTTCCCCTGCTTCAGCGTAGGTCAGAATTATGCACCATTATTGTTCAATAACTACTAAAAAGAACAGAGTAGCAATAACTCTTTTGAATTTCAGAGCTTCAAAGTAACATTTCTTCCCACCATCATTAGAGATACTTACTCATCAGCAGACTGTGTCCTCATTCTAAAATATTGCCTTTGTAAGCACAAGAGTTCCCAAAGGAGAGTATCAGTGATTATTGACTTCAAACCACTGACGCAGCAAATGACATTCATTTGTTAAGAAGGGAAGGTCGAGAGATTGGCACAAGGTCAGTTTCGCTTCACAACTTAACGTATGTACCCTTTGCTGTCACTTTACTTCCATTTATCCCAAGAGATTGATTAGCAGCCTTTCTCATAAACTCTCAATAATTGGGAGGCTAAATTATTTTCCAGTTTGTGTCATTTTAAGAATTCTTATTGATGATGCTGAATTTCTAGAAAATAATATGTATTTCCTGGAAAAGATAGAAAAGTATTATTCCTAGTTTTTTAAGCTTAGCTGTATCACTCAAGTTTAAGTAACTCTTTTTATCCTTTGAAGAACAGAAATGCTGAATAAATTGAAAAATGCTAATTATACAATGTTGCATTTAAAATGGAAATTATTACAGTTTATCTTCAGAGGCTAATTTTTAAATTATTTGAATGACTTCTAGGAGGATAAAAGCATAGAGCTTTTTCTGCAGCTGCATTAACTCTTCCTAGACACTTGGATCCTATTAAAGCTATTCATTGACATAGTCATACTTGCCTGAAATTTGGATATTTTGGATAAGAAAGAAAAAAAGATTTCTGCCTGTAATTTTTAAAAATTCTTCATTTATACAAGCGATAGCTTTTCTCTTTTAAAAATAGCCATCTCTTCCATAAGCTGGGGTCATGAACATAGCTGTTCTCTAAAATGAAATGTAGAATGGAAGCACTCATCTGAAAATTTTCAAACATAAGACTATTAGTTCTTGAGGAAGTAATTTTGTCTTAATTGCTTTAGTCCCATAGTCTAGCACAGTTCCTGGCATGTAGTTGGATGCTCAAAAAATATTTTAAGTATGTAAGTCAAAATGATGTTCTTTTTGTCCAATGTTTTTGACATAATGGATTATAATAGCCAACAGTTATTGAGGGTTTGTTATGTGCCAGGCACTGTGACCACTTAATATATATTAGCTATTTTAATTCAAGAATTAAAGGTCTTGAATTAGGTCCTGTAACCTCTGGACTATTATTATCCCCATTTTACAGATGGGGAAACTGAAGTATAGAGAGGTTAAGAAACTTGCTCAAGATACACAGCTCCCATTTAGGTAGAGACAGGATTCAAACTAGGCAAACTGCCCCCCAGCCTTCTCATATAATCATGACATTACATTACCTCTCTGAATATCATTGATAAGATCAAAAATTGAAGCAGGTTCCAAATATTTGCCATAGTAGCTGGTTACCCATTAAAAAGATTTCATGTGGGTCCAATTTGTTCTTGCCATCTTAAAATGATTTAAAATAGGACATGGTATACCCTGGAGCTGGCTTAAGATAAATAAAATATTAAATCAGTCAAAAGTAATTATTTAAAATTTAAAATGTTTGACTAGTTTTTTAATAGTATTTACCAAATTCATTTTGACTTCTGTTTTGTCCTAAAAAGAATCAAGTTATTTTGCTTTACTAAGTTGTTTTTACATATCATTTTCTGAAGACAAACAAAAGCAGAATGTTTCATAGGACTGAGGAAATAAAATGCACTGACATACCTACAGAAGTGCGAAAGAACATAAAAGGTTTTGACTTGAATTACATGGATTCAGTCCACTAATTTACTTAATATATATAGACAATTAAAATTCGGCTAATTTACAGGTAGAAAGTGCAACTGAGGAAAATTGTGCGTAGAGGTCATGGAGCAGTAAAGTGAGATCACTGAAGTTATGTGGCTGAATTAGATTTTAGTCCCCACTAAAAGGTGACTTATCTGGGCTGAGGCTTTGGGTCCTAAAGATTAATTTTCATGAGGTGAAGGGTGTCTGCAAAAAGTAGCTTTGGATGCACTAGAGCCTGGAAAAAAGATGAGAAATAGGAGACTTTGTGCCACCTTGACCCCAACCAGCTCCAAGAAAAGCACTTGAGCCAAAGGCAAGCAGGGGATTTCTCTCCATTTCTGTGATGAATACATATGGCACACTGAGGACTCTTCTGATGCCCCCCTGGATTGGCTGATTTTGAGGCTCGTGTCCTGCAGTCAGGGCAAGAGCCTTAAAAAAGAGAAGCAGCAGAAGGTGTTGTGGATAAAAGTAGTGATTAATGTTTATGGAACACTTACTACATGTCAGGCATTCTTCAACTACTCCAAATGCTTTCTCTTAATCTTGAAACAATCCTCACTTCCCAGATAACAAGCTAAAGTTAAGAGCACACAGCTTGTAAATAGTAGCACCAGGATTTGAACCCAGGTAGTTTAGTTCCAGAGCCCACTCTCCTGAAAAGAAAAATCTGGAGAGAGAATGGATCCCTGGTAGACATGGACTTTATGATTCCACATAAAAATACTCCCTTAGAATTCCCAAGAATACTTTCAGGGATAGTGGAGTGGCAGTGGTAAGGGAATTTTCTGGGATGCTGACTTCCTGCTTGAGCAGATAGGAAAATGTCCCAGCAGGATTTGAACATAAATTCTAATGTGAACTCATTATTTCCGGACTAATGAGGCTTAATGGATACTTGGACAATACATATTTCATGTATTTTTATATTTTGGGGGAAGAAAGCATTTAGACTTAGCAGAGATTAGTCAATATTGCTGCACATGTTCAGAATTTCAGTACTGAAGTAGCAGGCTAGCTAGAAAATTAAACAATATGATTCATCTAGACTAAGGATTTGGCTTGAAAGAAATGGGACCAAATGTTTATTCAATAAAGCATTTGTACAAACATATTGAGAGAATCTAACGTAGAACGTCCAGTGAATTTCAGTTAGCCATTGACATGAAAAGGAATAAGGCAGCCCGCTGCAAGTCTGACCAGATTGTGCTCAAAAAATTCCATCTGTAAACCATTTTTTCACGTGGGAAGCATATCCCTTAAAGAAAATATTAAAAACGGTGATTGGATATTGGGCCAGGCCATCCACAGAAATCTATTTAACTTATAAAAAAGTATTTGAAATTCAGTTTCAGAAGCACTTTGACATTTACTGCCATTACAAGTCTCTCCTTTTCACCTTAAGTCATTTTTGGAATAAGGTAGGAATTAAGTAAGTATAAATAAGTAAAAGATTTCTGTAGGAAAATGCATTGGGAAATCCAACTCAGTCATGCTCCAAACACATTTGTTGCCCATCTTTTAATCAGTGAGTCTGGAGATTTTCCTGCTCACAGGTGAGAGTAGATGAGTTTGTAGGGAAATGACTGAAGGGAAAGTGAAGTCTTTTGCTTTTGGGTGTTAAAAAGAGGAAAGCAGCCTGCTTAGCCAAGGTCTACAGTCAAATTTTAAGCATATCCTAATAAGAGTATAGTATAATATATTTAAATATAGTATATTTAAGGCTATCCCAATAAAAGTATAGTATAGTATACAAGAGTATAGAGAGAGGCAGATTTTAAATGACAGACAATGATCACCTGGATCAAACTGGCTTGAAGCCATTACTTTTGTACATTTCAGTTCTGTGACAGTAAATTAAACATTCACTTTTTTTTCTCAGTTTGCTCTGAGTCATTTAATTTGCATTTGAAAGTCTCTGGATGAATACAGGAGGCTCTAGGAGTGTAAGGAACTGTGTGGGAACTTATGTTGGGGTGAAGAGCAGGGATGGCATAGGGAGGGAGAGCAGTATAATGGGTGGTAATTCAGCCTTCAGATGGCCCTTGGAGGCAGGAAAGAGGAGCAAGGGGAGCTAGGAAAGTTGCACATAGTGATACATAGGGTCTCCTTATCATACATCCCTCACTTTCCCCCTTTTTGTCCCTGGGATTTCCCAGGAAAAACTGGCACTGGAAGGAAAAGAGAACAGGACTAGTTCAGGAATCAGTATGCTGTAGGCAGGGGTAATAAGGGTTTCTCCATACACTGGGACAAAGTTTGCAGCTGCAACAGTAGGGTGAATGAAGATTGGTAAGAAAAGTTCCTTTAGGGGGGCGGAGCAAGATGGCGGAGGAGTAGGAGACCTGGATTTCGTCTCCTCTCAGGAATTCAGCTGGATAGGGATCAAACCATTCTGAACACCTACAAACTCAACAGGAGATCGAAGACAAGAAGAGCAACAACTCTCTCATCAGAAAAGCGACCACTTCCTGGAAGGTGGGATGTGTGGAGAAGTGAATCTGAGGCGATATTCGGGAGGATAGATGGCGGGGGAGGGGCCTCCGTCAGCGGCTTCTGGCAAGTGATAGAACCACGGAGCACAAAATCGGAACTTTTAGAAGTCTGCTCCACTGAGGGACGTCACACCGGTGGCTAAGCGGGGGGTGCAACCCTCATGGGACAGTGTGGTCTCAGGACCCTTGGGGTCACAGAAAGCCCGGGGGTGCCTGAGTGTGGCAGAGCTCCCAGGTATCGGAGCAGGGAAGCCGGCTGCAGAGGCGGAGCCCAGGCGCGGGCTCTCAGCTCGGGGTGGCCATTGACCGTGATCCGTGGCACAGTCGGGCCCCTGCTCCTCCAGCAGGGACCCAACAAGCAGCAGATCCGGGGAGACTCACCTTCCTCCCCCGGGAGGAGCCGCGCGGGAGCGCACTGGGGGGATCTGCTGGGTTTGGAGACTGCACACGGGGTCGGGTGCCAGAGACAGAAACGCGCGGTCACAGGCCGGGTGAGCACGGAGTGCGGCCGGAGACCGGGGAGACGGGAGTGACTGACGGCTTTTCTCTGGGGGCTCACTGAGGAGCGGGGCCCCGAGTTCTCGGCTCCTCCAGGGCGGAGATTGGGAGGCTGCCATTTTCACTCTCCGCCTCCAAAGCTGTACGGAAAGCTCGCAGGGAACAAAAGCTCCAGAGAGCAAACCTGAGCAGATTACTTAGCTGGGAGGGGGTAAGGGCAGGCCAATTCCGTCTGCGGCACAGACATTTGGAAACCACGGCAACAGGCCCCTCCCCAGAAGATCAGCGAGAACAGCCAGCCAAGACCAAGTTTACTGATCAATGAGAAGGGCAGAACTCCAGCGCTAGGGGAATACTGCACATAGAATTCATGGCTTTTTTACCATGATTCTTTAGTCTTTCAAAGTTAATTTTTTTTTAACTGTTGGTTTTTTTTCTCTTTTTTTATTTGAATTTTTCTTTTTCACTTTTTCAACCAACATCTTATCAATCCCTTTTTTTAAAAAACATTTCTATTTTTCATTTTTAGAGTGATATTCTATCCCTTCATAGTAGTTACCCATATTTTTGGCATATATATATAAGTTGTTCTCCCTTTAAAATTTTGAGATAGTTTCTTCTAACAGATTAAAATATACCCTAAATGTCTAGTATATGGTTTTTTTCTACTCCCCTGCCTGATCACATTCTCTCCTTTTTTCTCTTTATTCTTTTTTCTCTTTTTTTAAATCCTCTTCTTTCTCTTTTCAAACAAATTATCAAGTCCTTTTTTAAATTTTTTATAATTTCCATCTTTATAGTCATATTCCATCCCTTCATCATATCAAACCTTATTTTTGTACATATATAAGTTTTTCTTTCTTTAAAATTTTGGGAGGCACTTTCTTCTAACAGACCAAAATACACCCCAAATCTAGTGTGAGGCACTGATCTATATACCAGCCTGATCATATTTGATCACATTCTGGGTTTTTTTGTTGTTGTTGTTTTGTTTTGTTTGTTTATGTTCGTTTTTATCTTTTTCTTTTTCTTTTCCTTTTTTCTCTCTTTCCGTTTCTTTTTCCACTGCTTCAGGTCTTTTCTGATTGGTTTAGAGTATATTTTCTGGGGACATTGTTACTCTGCTAGCATTCTGTTCTCTCATTAATCTATTCTCCTCTGCACAAAATGACAAGACAGAAAAAATCACCTCAACAAAAAGAACAAGAGGTAGTACCAACTGCCAGGGACCTACTCAATACGGACATTAGTACAATGTCAGATCTAGAGTTCAGAATCATCACTTTAAAGATACTAGCTGGGCTTGAAAAAAATATGAAAGTTATTAGAGAAACCCTTTCTGGAGAAGTAAAAGAACTAAAATCTAACCAAGTAGAAATCAAAAAGGCTATTAATGAGGTGCAATAAAAAATGGGGGCACTAACTGTTAGGATAAATGAGGCAGAAGAGAGAATCAGTAATATAGAAGACCAAATGATGGAAAATAAAGAAGCTGAGAAAAAGAGAGATAAACAACTACTGGATCACTACGGCAGAATTCGAGAGATAAGTGATACCATAAGACGAAACAACATTAGAATAATTGGGATCCCAGAAGAAGAAGAAAGAGAGAGAGGGGCAGAAGGTATATTGGAGCAAATTATAGCAGAGAACTTCCCTAATTTGGGGAAGGAAACAGGCATCAAAATCCAGGAGGCACAGAGAACCCCTCTCAAAATCAATAAAAATAGGTCAACACCCCGACATCTAATAGTAAAACTTACGAGACTCATAGACAAAGAGAAAATCCTGAAAGCAGCTTGGGAGAAGAGATATGTAACCTACAAGGGTAGAAACATTAGATTGGCAACAGACCTATCCACAGAGACCTGGCAGGCCAGAAAGGACTGGCAGGATATATTCAGAGCACTAAATGACAAAAATATGCAGCCAAGAATCCTATATCCAGCTAGGCTGTCATTTAAAATTGAAGGAGAGATAAAAAGCTTCCAGGACAAACAAAAACTAAAGGAATTTGCAAACACAAAACCAGCCCTACAAGAAATCTTGAAAGGGGTTCTCTAAGCAAAGAGAGAGCCTAAAAGCAATTTAGACCAGAAAGGAACACAGACAATATACGGTAACAGTCACCTTACAGGCAATACAATGGCACTAGATTCCTATCTTTCAATAGTTACCCTGAATGTAAATGGGCTAAATGCCCCAATCAAAAGACACAGGCTATCAGACTGGATTAAAAAACAAGACCCATCGATATGCTGTCTGCAAGAGACTCATTTTAGACCAAAAGACACCCCCAGATTGAAAGTGAGGGGGTAGAAAACATTTACCATGCTAATGGACACCAAAAGAAAGCTGGGGTGGCAATCCTTATATCAGACACATTAGATTTTAAACCAAAGACTGTAATAAGAGATGAGGAAGGACATTATATCCTACTTAAAGGGTCTATCCAATAAGAAGATCTAACAATTGTAAATATCTATGCCCCTAACATGGGAGCAGCCAATTATATAAGGCAATTAATAACAAAAGCAAAGAAACACATTGACAACACTACAATAATAGTGGGGGACTTTAACACCCCCCTCACTGAAATGGACAGATCGTCTAAGCAAAAGATCAACAAGGAAATAAAGACTTTAAATGACACACTGGACCAAATGGACTTCACAGACCTATTCAGAACATTCCATCCCAAAGCAACGGAATACACATTCTTCTCTAGTCCCCATGGAACATTCTCCAGAATAGATCACATCCTAGGTCATAAATCAGGTCTCAACTGGTACCAAAAGATTGGGATCATTCCCTGCCTATTTTCAGACCACAGTGCTTTGAAACTAGAACTCAATTACAAGAGGAAAGTCAGAAAGAACTCAAATACATGGAGGCTAAAGAGCATCCTACTAAAGAATGAATGGGTCAACCAGGAAATTAAAGAAGAATTAAAAAAATTCATGGAAACCAATGAAAATGAAAACACAACTATTCAAAATCTTTGGGATGCAGCAAAGGCAGTCCTAAGAGGAAAGTATATAGCAATACAAGCCTTTCCCAAGAAACAAGAAAGGTCTCAAGTACACAACCTAACCCTACACCTAAAGGAGCTGGAGAAAGAACAGCAAATAAAGCCTAAACCCAGCAGGAGAAGAGAAATCATAAAGATCAGAGCAGAAATCAATGAAATAGAAACCAAAAGAACAGTAGAACAGATCAACAAAACTAGGAGCTGGTTCTTTGAAAGAATTAACAAGATTGATAAACCCCTGGCCAGACTTATCAAAAAGAAAAGAGAAATGACCCAAATCAACAAAATCATGAATGAAAGAGGAGAGATCACAACCAACACCATAGAAATACAAACAATTATAAGAACATATTATGAGCAACTCTATGCCAGCAAATTAGATAACCTGGAAGAAATGGATGCATTCCTAGAGATGTATCAACTACCAAAACTGAACCAGGAAGAAATAGAAAACCTGAACAGACCTATAACCACTAACGAAATAGAAACAGTCATCAAAAATCTCCCAAAAAACAAAAGCCCAGGGCCAGATGGCTTCGCAGGGGAATTCTACCAAACATTTCAAGAAGAATTAATACCTATTCTTCTGAAACTGGTCCAAACAATAGAAATGGAAGGAAAACTTCCAAACTCATTTTATGAGGCCACCATTACCTTGATCCCAAAACCAGACAAAGACCCCATCAAAAAGGAGAATTACAGACCAATATCCCTGATGAACATGGATGCAAAAATTCTCACCAAAATACTAGCCAATAGGATCCAACAGTACATTAAAAGGATTATTCACCACAACCAAGTGGGATTTATCCCTGGGCTGCAAGGTTGGTTCAACATCCACAAATCAATCAATGTGATGCAATACATTAACAAAAGAAAGAACAAGAATCATATGATCCTCTCAATAGATGCAGAAAAAGCTTTTGACAAAGTACAGCATCCTTTCTTGATCAAAACTCTTCAGAGTATAGGCATAGAGGGTACATACCTCAATATCATAAAAGCCATCTATGAAAAACCTACAGCAAATATCATTCTCAATGGGGAAAAACTGAGAGCTTTCCCCTAAGGTCAGGAACATGGCAGGGATGTCCACTATCACCACTGCTATTCAACATAGGACTAGAAGTGCTAGCCACAGCAATCAGACAACAAAAAGAAATAAAAGGCATCCAAATCGGCAAAGAAGAAGTCAAACTCTCACTCTTTGCAGATGATATGATACTTTATGTGGAAAACCCAAAAGACTCCACCCCAAAAATGCTAGAACTCATACAGGAATTCAGTGAAGTGGCAGGATATAAAATCAATGCAGAGAAATCAGTGGCATTCCTATACACCAAGAACAAGACAGAAGAAAGAGAAATTAAGGAGTCGATCCCATTTACAATGGCACCCAAAACTATAAGATACCTAGGAATAAATCTAACCAAAGAGACAAAGGATCTGTGCTCAGAAAACTATAAAATACTCATGAAAGAAATTGAAGAAGACACAAAGAAATGGAAAAATGTTCCATGCTCATGGATTGGAAGAACAAATATTGTGAAGATGTCAATGCTACCTAGAGCAATCTACACATTCAATGCAATCCCCATCAAAATACCATCCACTTTTTTCAAAGAAATGGAACAAATCATCCTAAAATTTGTATGGAACCAGAAAAGACCCCGCATAGCCAGAGGCATGTTGAAAAAGAAAAGCAAAGCCGGCGGCATCACAATTCTGGACTTCCCGCTCTATTACAAAGCTGTCATCATCAAGACAGTATGGTATTGGCACAAAAACAGACACATCAATCAATGGAACAGAATAGAGAGCCCAGAAGTGGACCCTCAACTCTATGGTCAACTAATCTTTGACAATGGAGGAAAGATAGTCCAATGGAAAAAAGACAATCTCTTCAATAAATGGTGTTGGGAAAATTGGACAGCCACATGCAGAAGAATGAAACTGGACCTTTTCCTTACATCACACACAAAAATAGACTCCAAATGGTTGGAAGACCTCAATGTGAGACGGGAGTCCATCCAAATCCTAAAGGAGAACACAGGCAGCAACCTCTTCGACCTCAGCTGCAGCAACTTCTTCCTAGAAACATCGCCAAAGGCAAGGGAAGGAAGGGCAAAAATGAACTATTGAGACGTCATCAAGATAAAAAGCTTTTGCACAGCAAAAGAAACAGTCAACAAAACCAAAAGACAACCGACAGAATGGGAGAAGATATTTGCAAATGACATATCAGATAAAGGGCTAGTATCCAAAATCTATAAAGTACTTATCAAACTCAACATCCAAAGAACAAAGAATCCAATCAAGAAATGGGCAGAAGACATGAACAGACATTTCTCCAAAGAAGACATCCAAATAAATAAAATCTTTAAAAAAAATCTTTAAAAAAAAAAAAAGTTGATAATAGAGCTACCATGTGACCCAGCAATTGCACTACTGGGTATTTTCCCCAAAGATACAAATGTAGGGATCTCAAGGGGTACGTACACCCCTATGTTTATAGCAGCAATGTCCACAATAGCCAAACTGTAAAGAGCCAAGATGTCCATCGACAGATGAATAGATAAAGAAGAAGTGGTATATATATACAATGGAATATTATACAGCCATCAAAAGGAATGAGATCTTGCCATTTGCAATGACATGGATGGAACTGGAGGGTGTTATGCTGAGCGAAATAAGTCAAGCAGAGAAAAACATGTATCATATGATCTCACTGATATGAGGAATTCTTAATCTCAGGAAACAAACTGAGCGTTGCTGGAGTGGTGGGGGTGGTGGGAGGGATGGGGTGGCTGGGTGATAGACATTGGGGAGGGTATGTGCTATGGTGAGTGCTGTGAATAGTGCAAGACTGTTGAATCTCAGATCTGTACCTCTGAAACAAATAATGCAATATATGTTAAAAAAAAAAAAAAGAAGATAGGAGGGGAAGAATGAAGGGGGGGAAATCGGAGGGGGAGACGAACCATGAGAGACAATGGACCCTGAAAAACAAACTGAGGGTTCTAGAGGGGAGGGGAGTGGGAGGATGGGTTAACCTGGTGATGGGTATTAAAGAGGGCACGTTCTGCATGGAGCACTGGGTGTTATGCACAAACAATGAGTCATGGAGCACTACATCAAAAACTAACGATGTAATATATGGTGAGTAACATAGCAATAAAAAATTTAAAAAAAAAAGCTCTTTGCTCAAGATGACTTAAATATCTAAAGAAGACAACAGAATCTCATGACCCGACTTTTTGAGACTTTAGGTAACCTCATTTTTTGTCACTGACATAGCCCTACAGTCCACAAAAAGCATGTGAACTACACAGAGGGGAACACTCATTTTCCAAAACTCAAGAAGCAAATAAAGATCTAGTCATGGATTTATTAGAATCTAACAGGAAGTCATTAGCTATAAGCATGGAAGAAAGTATGTCAACAGCAGAGATTAATTACATTTGCTACACTATGAACAGTCCTATACCAATTATTTGGGAAGCATTTTCCAACTACAACAAAATAGCCTGGTGATAGGTAGGGAAGTTACTCTGTAGTGCAGGCTTTAGGAACATCCAGCAAAGAGCAGAAATTTAAGGAAGGATGGAAAATTCTTAAGGAACTCCATAATGATGGCTCAAGATAAAATAATTACCTTTGTGTTACAATAACTTGTGGAGGAATTTTCCAAAACCAGAAAAGAATGAAATCGCCAAGAGGAGAACTTACAAATATTTTTTTTATTGCAAAAAGAAAAATAGGAGAGAAAACATAATAAAAAGGATAATTCCCAGGATTGAATTTAATAGCTTACCAAATTTACTGAATTTACTAATAGGGCTTTACTTTTCTAGTAAGAATGAGAATCACCTGCAATTACAAATTAAATCTCAATATAGAGACATCACAACATTTAAAAAAGAGAACACGTGATATGTATAAAGATGAGAAGTCCATGTGCCTCAGTGTTTAAGTGCTAATTTGATTTGGGAAATTTTATGCACTTACTAATTACCCCCTTTCTCCTTGTTAATTGGTTCCCTACCCCCATCAGCACTTCCCAAGAGAAGAGTAAAATGAATTTCTTCAGCACTATTTTTAGAATTGTTAACACCTCCTATGAAGTTATATGTTGTCCTTCACAAATAGGAGCAATTGGAGGAAGGTATAACTTTGGCACTCTTTCGGTGGTGGAAAAGAATCCCTGGATTAAGGCAAATAATATTTTATCAGATTTCAGGCATGGTTTTGGATTCTGTCAAACCTAACTGTTAAGCTTACTACATAAAAAATCTAAAATAGCAGAAGAGGGAAAAAATATTAACAAATTATCTGAAAAGAGATAAGAAAGATGAACTCAGAGTTATATAGAAGTAATTCCAAAGATTATATTTTTACCACTTTAAAGGCTGGTAAAATCTTTAAAAACTACTACAGGTGATGTCAGCAAGATGGCAGAATAAGAATTTTATATTGTCATCTTGCCACAGTGCACCAGTTTTAACAAACACCCTGGATGTATCTTTGTGGGACTTCAGCAGAGAAGTTCCAACACATCATTGGAGCTAAAAGTCACAGAGCAGACTCACTTCAGAAGGAAAAAGGAACAATTTCACTTTACCTATAGTCACTTTTCCTCCAAAGTGGCACAGTTCGATGCCAAGAAAGACCCCCTCAGTCCTCAATCCCTCCCATGGTGAATATGAGAGGATAGTGAGTGCCCAGCTTTCCTAGTTGTGTGGGACACTACCTAAGTGACCCACCTCTTTCTTGTCCTACCCAGAATTCTGAGAGGATCAGCATGGTTGAGTGGCTAGGAAACACTGGGATCAGGGAAGAGTGGAAAAGACTTAGAGCAATCAGAGTTTGTAGCACAACAGAGTCATGTATCCCACTACTGTTTTGTAGACTCCATCAAGAAGCCGGCCCATGAGCCACTGGGGATGCTTTACTTGTGGACCCCCCAAGTGGCCTATGGGTACCCCCAGTGCTCTGCACCACACCTCACCTCCCTCCCAAGGCCCGTGGCCATTTCCCTGAATGCACTCTTGCAGACTGTGAATGTGATCCTTTGTAGATAGCTAGGGAGCATGAATAGAAAGCCAGCCTGACTGCAGGATTGGGAGTAGTCTCAGAAACTTGAGTATTTCAAGGCATTGCTTTAGGAAAAACAAATGGGAGGGTCTCAGCATTCAGCTTGTGTTTCCAAGAGAAGGCATGGAAACTTAACAGCCCACCCCCCAACCCCAGGAAGGAACAAGAGAAGTAGAGCAAAAAAAACCTTGTGGAGAGCCTGGGTGGTGTAGTCAGTTAAGTTGGCATGATCTCAGGCTCCTGAGATTGAGCCCCACATAGGACTCCATGCTCTGTTCCTCCCACCCCCCCACGCTCTCTCTCTCTCTCTAAAAAATAAATAAATCTTAAAAATAAAAATCTCTTGTGTTTACATTTGACCCACTCAGGATAATTTCCCTAGCTTAAGCTCCATATAAGGTAACATATTCACAGGTTCCAGGGATTTGGACATGGACATTATTTGGGGTCCATTATTTTACTTACCACCAAAAACAAATTGCTAAAGGAAATGAAATATTACACTAAGAAATATTCATTTAATGCAAAAGAAGACAGTAAAGGAGGAATTAAGGAAATAAAAAGATGAAGCATATAGAAAACAAAAACCAAAATGGCAGTCCAACTATATCAATAATAATGTTAAATGTGAATGAATTAAACAATCTCATCAAAAGCAGAGAATGTTGGGTTGGATTTTTTAAAATGCACAGAATATATGCTATCTACAGCAAGCACACTTTATTTTTTATTTTCTTTTATTATTTAAATCTCATGTAGTTAACATACAGTGCGATGTTGGTTTCTGGAGTAGAATTCAGTGATTCATCAGTTACATACAACACCCAGTGGTCATCATAACAAGTGCCCTTCTTAATACCCATCACCCATCTAGCCCATCCCCCACCAACCTACCTCCATCAACCCTCAGTTTGTACACTATCGCTAAGAATCTCTTACGGCTATTTCTCTTCTCTTTTTCTTCTTTTCCCCCTTCCCCTATGTTCATCTGTTTTCTTTCTTAAATTCCACATATGAGTGTGATCATATGGTATTTGTCTTTCTCTGACTGACTTATTTCGCTTAGCATAAAACACTCTAGCTCCATTCATGTTGTTGCAAATGGCAAGATTTCATTCTTTCTGATGGCTGAATAATATTCCATTTTATACACACACACACACACACACACACACACTACATCTTTATTCATTCATCAGTTGATGGACATTTGGGAACAAGCACACTTTAGATTTTAAAATACAAATAAATTAATTCTTTAAAGCAACTCTTTAAAGACATAACAGATATCTAAAGAACAATTCACTCAAAACAGCACAATTCACATACTTCTTAAGTGCACATGGAACATTCTATAAGATTGATATGAATCTATGCCATAAAATAAGCTTCAGTGAATTTAAAAGGACTATAATCATACAAAGTATGTTCTTGAACCAGAATGGAACAAAATTAGAAATCAAAACAAGGAAATTTGGGCATTTCAAAAATGTGTGGAAATTAAAACAAGCCTAAATAACTAATGGGTCAAAGAAGAAAACAAAAGGGAAATTAGAAAAAAATTTAAATGAATTAAAATGAAACACAACATACCAAATTTATGAGATGCAACTCAAGCAGTTTTCTGAGGGAAATATATAGTTGAAAACACCTATATTACAAATAGAAGAAAGATCTCATTCAATAACAATAAACTTCCATCTTATGAACTAGAAAAAGAAAGGAAAACTAAACCTAAAGCAATGAAAAGGAAGGAAATAACAAAGATTAGAGCAGAAATAAAGAAAATTGAAATGAAATAAAATAGAAAAACAATTTAGACTGAAACAAGAAATTAGTTTTTTGAAAATATCAACAAAATTGACAAGCTTTACATAAACTGACCAGGAGAAAAAAAAAGAAGAAGAGAAGAAGAAGAAGAAGAGGAAGAAGAAGAAGAAGAAGAGAAAGAAGAAGAAGAAGAAAAGAAGAAGAAGAGAAGAAGAAGAGGAAGAAGAGAAAAAAGAGGAAGAAGAGAAAAAAGAGGAAGAAGAGGAAGATCCATATTACTGAAGTCAGGAATGAAAGAGGGACATAACTACTGATTTTGCAGAAATAAAAAGGATTAGAAAGAAATACAACAAAGAATTATATGCCAACAAATTTGATAACTTAGATAAAATGGACAAATTCCTTGAAAGACACCAACTGCCAAAACTAACTCAAGATGAAACTGAAAATCTGAATAGACCTATAACAAATAAAGAGATTAAATCTGTAATTTAAAAATTTACCACAAAGAAAGCCCAGGTCCATAAGCCTTCACTATAGAATTCCAGCAAATACATAAAGAGGAAATAATACCATACTCCACAAAGTCTTCCAAAAACTAGAAAAGGAGGAAACACTTTCCAATGCATTGTATGAGGACTAAATTATCAAAACTAAAGACATTGGAATAAAAGAAAACCATAGACTGATAACTCTTATGAAAACAGATGCAAAAATCTTCAACAAAATACCAGCAAACTGAATCTAGCAGTATCTAAAAAGATTATACACCATAACCAAATGGAATTTATCCCAGAAATGCAAGGTTGATTTAACATACAAAAACCAATCAGTGTAATACAATATATTGATAGAATAAAAGACAAAATCCACATCATCATTTTGATAGATGCAGAAAAAGCATTTGACAAAAATTGAACACCCCTTCATTAAAAACACACTAAAAAATTAGAAATAGAAACTTTCTCAACCTAATAAATGGTATCTACAAAATAACTACAGTTAAAATCATCCATAACAGTGAAAGACTGAAAGTTTTTTTCCTCTTAAAGTTAGGAACAAGACAAAGATGTCCAGTCTTGCCACTTCTATTAAGCATAGAACTAAAGGCTCTACCCAGGGCAATTAGGCAAGAAAAGGAAGTAAAGTAACCCAGATTGAAAAGGGAGAAGTTAAAATATCTCTCTTTGCAGATGTCATAATCTTGTATATAGAAAATTGTAAGAAATCCACAAACAATATTATAACTAATAAATTAGTTCAGCAAACTGCAGGATACAAAAGCAATGCACAAACACAATTGTATTTCTATATACTACCAATAAACAATCTGACAATGATATCAAGGAGTCAATCTCATTTACAATAGCATCAAAAATATTTAGGAATAAATTTAACAAAAGAAATACCAGATGTACACTGAAAAGTACAAAATATCAAAGAAAAAAATTAAAGAAGACCTAAATAAATAAAAAGACATCCAATATTCATGAATGGAAGACTTGCTATTAAGATGAAAACACTCCCCACACTGATCTGTAAATCCAATGTAATCTCAGCTTTTTTTGTTGTTGCAAATATTGACAAACTGATCCTGATATTCATATGAAATTACAACCTAAAATAGCCGATGAAAATGAAGAACAAAGTTAGAGAATTCATACTTCAAAACTTAATACAAAGCTATTATAATCACGATCTGTGGCAGTGGCCTGAGGATAGACATGTATATCAATGAAATATAATTGGGAGTCCAGAAATGAACCCTTACATTTGTCCGACTGATTTCCTGCAAGGATGGCAAAACAACTCAAATAAGGTTGAGGAATCTTTTCAGAGTTAATGGAAATATTCTAAAATTGTGGGGATGGTTGAACAACTCTGTAACATTACAAAGAGTCATTGATTTGTACACTTAAAATGGGTGAATATTTTGGTATGCAAATTGTTCCTCAATAAAGATATTTAAAAATCAACTGATTGAATTCAAATATACAAATATTCCATTTTAAGGGTGGAGAAAAGAGGGTTAGGGGTTTTAGACTTTTGTTAGTTAAAATCCTATATTCAGATGAGTGTCTCATTTCACAGACTGAGAAATTGAGGAAGACTGGGAGAATCCCTTGTGTGCCAACTTATTCCAATGAGATCTTGGTCAGTGCCAGCATTATCTGATAAAGAAAGCCAAGAAAAGAATCATTGTGGGAAGCAAAAGACAAAGATTAGAGGCAGCCATTCTAGGTTTGTTTCAAATCAGCACACATTTGGATGTTTTTAATACTGAACATTTTATTAAATGCAAGCAGCTCACTGGGCCAGAGAGAATCCTGAGCTATTTGTGGCCTCCAGCTCCCTGGTCTGAAAAATTGGAGTGAATATCAGTTCATTCTACTTGAGGCTTAAGAACTTCTCTGAATTTATGAAATTGGAAACAGATACTTGAATCGCTTGATACCATTATTCATCCATAACATGGACATAAGTGTTTTCGGTATATTTTCCCTTGAAGTTGAGTAATGTAAGAGTAAATCCCTAGCATATTCTAGACAGTTTGACCTTTTTATGAACCGAAGACATTCTGTGAGTTTGTTTCGATTACCTTATCTCTAAGTCCCACCAATTCTGAGCTTTGTCTAACAGTAGCAGCATCGTTACCAGAACCTGAAATTCTGCTTTTCTGGGATGTTCTGATGGCAGAGAGTACAAAGAAATGACTTCTCTGGAATTGTTCCAGGACAACACGCTGTCAGGGCAATCTGAGGATGATATGTACAGTCCAGTGAAGGCTGAATAATAAATAGTCTGAATGCTATTTTTAACTCACTCTCATGAGTTACACCATTGGCGCTGATAAGCTATTACAATGTGCTCGGATACATATTAAAAGTGATTAACTAAGTGTCATGGACCTAGTGACATAATATCATATCTTCAAGTTTGAAGGTTGAGTGCTGCTTCCAGGGTTCTTGTTTATAGTGCTGTTTACTCATTCTCATCACTTGGAGAGATGACAGAAGCCTGTCTTCATCACTGGGAAATCAATCCTATGCAGAGGGAAAGAAAGTCACTCAGATCAATGCTAGGTGCCCAAGTCAGTACAAAGCAAGTGACTGCCAAGGGTTCTATAGATTCACTGTGATAAAAATGAAAGTGCCTTTATTTCCACTCTAAACATTTCACTGATATATGCTTCTCTTGCACCTACAATAGCTTGGTAATATTTATTTCTTTCAGAAACTTTCCTCCAATGGCTATTAAAATAGAGTTGCACTTAAAAATCAATACAAAGTTCATTATCTGAGAGATAAATGGTGAGTGGCATGAAATCATGAATGAGTAAAATTGTTAATATGTTACACTCCTGTGCTCCCAGACACTCTAACATCCTTATTCTGAGTTTCCCTCATTCCTAGAATCTTTCTCCCTCCTACTTCATCTTCTCCCTTCAAGCTGGACAAATTTTAAACATGAGCCAAGTGAATGAGCCCTTTTAAGCATGTGTGCTTTCCCAGTTTCCCTGAAAGAACTCATATCCCCAGATAGTGGTGAAGGAAAGAGGTAGTGAAATACCCAAATGATGCTAGAAGGAAAAGGTCGAAAGTGTCATACAGAGGTCTGAGGGCCTCTGTCATCACCTGGAGTCTACTTTATAGCTCCCTCTCAGGTCTTCAGGTCAGGGATTGACTGGAGTCGTCACAACACTCAACAAACTAACAGTGACCCATGCTTCTCTTCACTATCATTTACCAGGCTTTATAAGATTCTGTAAATTATCATTTTTGAACTGCTTAGAAGATATCAAACCACCTAAAGTTGTGAGAATGAGCACATCCTTGCAACGTTGTGCTTTGGGGCTAAAGCAAACCTCTAGGATAGGTTAATTTCAACCCCTCTGTACACTCAAAGCCTAATGGGTCCTGGGTGCAACTCCAGCTTAAGAGCATGGAGTTCTCTATGTGCTCCAAAGTTCCCTCCATTGACTTGAGCATGCAAAGCTACTAAAGGGAAGCCAGGACATCTCTCAGTGCTGGCGTGGGTGCCCACAGGTCTGCACTGAGGTCCTAGCACGATTAGCTCAGTCCCAAGTGACATTAGTTAAGTAGGTTTAAATACTTTGACCTGGAGTAAAAGGAAGTAAGCTCAGATATTTGGATTTCTAAGAAAGAAAACCCTATGATGTTTGCAGAGGTAGGAAATGAAGAGTACCAACTCGGAAATCATACTGGATATAAATCCTAGCTCTCTAACTTTATGACCTTGAGCAACTGTCTAACCTTTCAACACCTCAGCTTGCTCAGCTATAATATTGTGGTAATACAATACTCTTCTTCATAGAGTTATTTTGATGATTCGATGAGACTATGTATGTAAACTGCTTATCCTAGAGCCCGGCACATAATAATTTCTCAATAAATTCTCCTAGGTATTAGTGTGAGTATGAATATTTGTGTCATTTATATTACTTGGTGATGGTTGAAAGTATGAGAGTCAAGATTCCAAAGAACAGATCAATAGCTCCTCAGAGGAGTCTCTGGACTGCATCTCAGATAAAGCCTGTCTTCATCACTGGGAAATCAACCCTATGGCTGTGCAGCCTGCAGCCCGCAGTGTGACTAACTGCCCCCTGAGGAAAGTTTCTGTCCTCCAGCCATCCATAACCAGTTCCCTGCAGCCCTCTAGGGAGGGAGAAGTTTTGAGACGCATTGGTTCACCTAGAATATTCCAGAGGGAGTAAAAGAGCATGAAAGTGGTGCTTCTTAGCCAAGACATGGAAACAGCCTAAGTGTCCATCAATAGATGAACAGATACAGAAAGCCATGCTATGATATATATAGATAACACATTCTTTATATGTTTCTAAAAGTTCAGTTTTTTTAGATTCCACATATAAGAGATTTCATATAGTATTTGTCTTTCTTGGACTTATCTCACCTAGCATAATGCCTTCAGAATCCACCCATGTCTTTGTAAATGGCAGGATTTCTTTCTTTCTCATGGCTGAATAATATTCCATTGTGTATGTATATACACAACCATACCTTCTTTATCCATTTATCCATTGACGGACAGTTAGTTGTTTCCATATCTCGGCTATTGTGAATAATGCTGTAATAAACATAAGAGTGCAGATGTCTTTTCAATATCCTCTTCATATCCTATGGATATAAGTGGGATTGCTGGATAATATGGTAGTTTTATTTTTAGTTTTTTGAGGAACCTATATACTCTTTTCCAGAGTGCCCACCAACATACACAAGTGTTCCCCTTCTCCAATTGCTCACTAACACTATCTGTTGTCTTTTTGATAATAGCCATTCCAAAAGGTATGAAGTAATATCTCATTATGGCTTTTTAAAAATATTTTTTAAAGATTTTATTTATTTGCCAGAGAGAGAGCGAGCACGCACAAGCAGGGGAAGCAGCACGTAGAGGGAGAAGCAGGCTCCCTGTTGAGCAGGGAGCCCGATGCGGAACTCAATCCCAGGACCCTGGGATCATGACCTGAGCTGAAGGCAGACGCTTAACCAACTTAGCCACCCAGGCATCCCTCATTATGGTTTTGGTTTGTGTTTTCCTCATGATTAATGAGGTTGAGCATCTTTTCATGTACCTGTTGGCCATTTGTATGTCTTTGGAAAAATGTCTATTCATTTCCTCTGCACATTTTTAAACCAGATATTTTTGTTATTGAGTTGCATGAATTCTTGCTATATTTTGGATACTAACCCCTTATCAGATATATGCTTGTGCAAATATTTTCTCCCAGACAATAGGTTGTCTTTTCATTTGTTCAGTGTTTCTTTTGCTGTGCAGAAGAAGTTTTTGGCTTAGGATAATCCCACCTATTGATTTTTACCTTGTTTCTAATACTTTTGTATCATACTCAAAAAATTATTGCCAAGACCAATGTCAAAGAGCCTTTTCCCTGTTTTCTACTAGGAGTTTTACAGTTTCAGATCTTATATTTATGTCCTTAATCTATTTCAAATTCATTTTTGTGAGCAGTATAAAATAGGGGTCCAATTTTATTCTTTTGCATGTGAATATCTAGTTTTCCCAACACCATTTATTGAAGAAACTATCCTTTCCCCATTTAGTATTCTTGGCTCCCTTGTCAAATATTTGTTGACCATATAGATGGGGGTTTATTTCTGAGCATCTATTCTGTTCCATTGGTCTATGTGTCTATTTTTATGCCAATATCATAGCTTGTTGATTATTTTGGCTTTGTAGTATAATTTGAAACCAGAAGTGTGATGCCTCCAACTATTCTTTCTCAGGATTTCTTTGTCTATTTGGGGTCTTTTGTGGTTTCATATAAATTTTAGGATTGTTTTTCCTATTTCTGAGAAAAATGCCATTGGAATTCTGATAGGGATTACATTGAATCTATAGATAGCCTTGGATAGTATGGACATTTTTACAATATTAATTCTTCTGACCTATGAACACAGGGTATCTTTCCATTTGTTTATGTCTTCTTCAATTTCTTTCATCAAAGTCTTATAATTTGCTTTGTACAAATCTGACATTCCTTGGTTAAATTTATCCCTAAGTGCTTTATTCTTTTATTTATTATTTTTTGATGGTCTGTGAATGATACTGTTTTCTTTATGTCTTTTTCAGATTGTTTGTTGTTAGTGTACAGAAATACAACTGACTTTTGTTATATTGATTTTATATCCAGGAACTTCATATATTTTATATATATATATATAAGATCACATCATCTGCAAATAAAGACAATTTTACTTTTTTCTTTCTGATTTGGATGCTTTTCTTTATTTTGCTTGATTGCTCTAGATGGGACTTCCAGTGCTATGTTGAATAGGTGTGTGTGTGTGTGTGTGTGTGTGTAGTGAGAATTTTTAAGATCTACTCTCAGCAACTTTCAAGTATTGTCACAGTAGTTGACACAGTATTGTCAACTAAAGTCACCATGCTATATATAGATTTCCAGAAACATATTCACTTATAACTGGAAGTTTGTATGTTTTGACCACCTTCACCCATTTGACCTACCCCACTTCCCAACTCTTGCCCCTGGCAACTACCAATATACTCTGTTTCTGTGAGTTGATTTTTTTTACTCCACATATAAGTGAACTTGTACAGTATTTGTCTTTCTTTGTCTGTATCCTGCAACTTTATTGAATTCATTTATTAGTTCTAACAGTTTTTTGGTCGATTCTTTAGGGTTTTCTGTATATAAAATCATGTCATCTCATAATAGAGATAATTTTACTTCTTCCTCTCTGATTTGAATACCTTTTATTTCTTTTTCTTGCTTGCTTGTTCTGGATAGGACTTCCAACATTCTGTTGAATAGGAGTGATGAGAGTGGGCATCCTTGTCTTGTTCCTGATCTTAGAGGAAACACTTCAATCTTTCACCACTGAATATGTTAGCTGTGGCTTATCACATATGACCTTTATTATGTTGAGGAACATTCCCTCTATATCCAGTTTATTGAGAGTTTTTATCATGAAAGGATATTAAATTTTGTCAAATGCTTTTTCTGCATCTATTGGGGTTGATCATATAAGCTTTATCTTTTATTCTATTACTGTGATGTATCACACATATTGATTTGCATATGTTGAACCATATTTGCATCCCAAAAATGAATCCCACTTGATCATGGTGTATGATCCTTTCAATGTACTGTTTAATTTGGTTTGTTAGCATTGTGTTGAGAATTTTTGCATCTATATTCATCAGGGATATTGGCCTGTAGTTTTGACTTTGTCTTATTCGACTATTGTATCAGGGTAACTCTGGCCTAGTAAAATAAGTATGGGAGTGTTCCCTCCTCTTCAATTTTTTGTAAGAGTTTGAGAAGGACTGGCATTAATTCTTTTTTGAATGTTTGGTTGAATTTACCAGTAAAACCATCTGGTCTTGGGTGAGCATCAGGATTTGAAAAGTTCCCTAGGTGATACAAATATGCAACCAGGGTAGAGAACCACTATTTAAGAGCCTTGATATCTCTATCCAGAATGTAACAGTGCCTCTCCCCACTTCCTCCTTTACCCTACTGCTAGAGAATCTTTCTAAAATAAAAATCTGTTTTGGGGGCGCCTGGGTGGCTCAGTCGTTAAGCGTCTGCCTTCGGCTCGGGTCATGATCCCAGGGTGCTGGGATCGAGCCCCACATCGGGCTCCCTGCTCAATGGGGAGCCTGCTTCTCCCTCTCCCACTCCCCCTGCTTGTGTTCCCTCTCTCGCTATGTCTCTCTCTGTCAAATAAATAAATAAAATCTAAAAAAAAAATCTGTTTTTGATATTTCCTTAATTTTAATATGTCCCTATGGATCCCCATATATCCTGAATATGGATATTATTCATTATCCATCTCCCCAACTATACCTCCTCCACATCCCCATCACACTGCCATACTGACCTAAGTGGCATTTTTCAGGTGAGCTCACACTTTCATGCCTGATATATCCCATTTCCTCAGACTAGAATACTTGGTTCCATTGGTGCATTTGACTAACCCTAACTTGTCCTTCAAGACTCATTTTCCTCTACATAGAGAGATGCCTGAGAATGGGAAGAGGGGAAAATGGTCTGTAATTGTATCTAACTGGTTCTATTTCATTATATCTTAATAAAATCCTAACCAAGATCCAACTAGTCACCATCTCTACTGGCCCCCTCTTCAGTACTCTCTAAGCACACTGTAAAAATTTTTTTCAATAAGTGAATCATGATGCATAGTAACTTAACCTTAACCTTGTGAAGTGAGGATCAGTGTCTAATTCATCTTCTTACCTATAACAGAATCAGAATCTAAGGTGCCTCTAGTTGCTATAGAAAAATGTAACTTGGTATATCAAATGAATAAATGAAGCAAGCACAGGAGTCTCCAAGGACCTCATTCCACTCCTGGCAAGATCTCTTTCCATCCATGGTTTGCTTCTGTGGCATAATACTGTACCAGCTTTAGATCAGGACTTTGAAAGCACTTGTGGTATCAGAATCACTGTAGGGAAAGGAATAGAGTCCTCAAATCCAGAGATTTCAATCCATCTATGGCAGTTGAGGGCAAAGTAAACAAAAGGCTCGGGTGTCTTCACAAAGGCCTCATCTAGTAAGTGAAGAGGAGAATTGTATACTCACGTTAGAATGAAATATATAGATTTTTTTTAATTCCTCACTTTCTTCTTGGAATTATAGACTTGCCACAGGGTATTTCCTGCTATATTTCTGCCTGCCTTTTATAATCAGCCTGAAGTTGGGGAAATCATTGCACTCCAATCAACTAGTAAAGCCCATATCCAGATTGTGTAATCACACCAACCCCCTCAGGAGTCATGGGTACACAATGAGAAATTAATCAGACCAGTGACCATTTTCAGACCACATCTACACTTTTTCTCTCCTGAGTGAATAGCTCCTCTGAGACCTATAAGCACAGCTAAAAGTGACTTAATTTAAATAGAGAAGTTTCTTTTAAAATAAAAAGTAGAAAGGCATTATTAGTTTCCTTCTCAGTGACTAAGAATGTCCAGTGAACATTTTATCCTAAAGACTAAGAATCAAAGCCCAAAACATGTCAGTCTCTTAAGAGAAAAGCCATAGACAAATGACTGGACAAGTTTTATACTTTAAGGGTGATAATTTCCATTAGAAATTTTGTCCCTTTATCCTTTTATCCAAATTCCTTTAATCCAAAGTAGGCATTGCTTTCAGTCCATTGTTTCCAATCAACTTAAAGTCAAATATCTCAGCATCAACCTTGAATTCTCTGAATTAAACGGGACCTATCTTCAAAGGATATCCCTGGTCTATGATTTATTAGACCCAAATCTGTGCCACCTCTTCTCTTACCCTTGCAAGAATCCTTCCCCCGAGAAAATCAATGGACACTGAAATCTCAACCACAGGGCCAACATCCTTTATACTTATTCCATCCCTGTTGGAAGGGCACGAAGTGGAGGCTGGGTGCCATGTAGTCAGGGCCAAAGCTCTAGGCTGAGCACTTGCCTCTAAAGCTCTGTGTCTTTCCTGGATTGTGAGTCATGGTTAATGATATCATCTTATCTTCATAACATACATGGCAGGAAGCAAGAACTCTCTCCTAATTCGTGTTTTACATAAAGACACAGCACAGCAAAGTCAGAATGTGCTGAAGGGACATTAGGAGACTCCCATCAGGAGAAAAACAGTCCAGTAACTCACTACCAGACCCAGTTTCCCAGGACTACTTTTGATACCCTTTTGACAAGTCCTCTCATGAGTAATAGTCTATGCACTGGGGCTGCTGAATGGCCAGAAAAGGACACAGAGCTACCACCTGTTGACCTCAAATCATCACCGACTCTGAATGCATGAAAAAGTAACATCCATCCAACTTGACGCAATCCAGTGTTGAGTAGGAGAAAGAGCATGTTTTTTTGTTTTTTGTTTTAATATTTTATTTATTTATTTGACAGAGAGAGATACAGCGAAAGAGGGAACACAAGCAGGGGGAGTGGGAGAGGGAGAAGCAGGCTTCCCGCGGAGCAGGGAGCCCAATATGGGGCTCGATCCCAGGAGACACTTAATGACTGAGCCACCCAGGCGCCCCAAGAGCATGGGTTTTGATGCATATGAGCTTAGGTCCAAATCCTAGTTTTGCTACTTTTTATTGCCTTTAATTTTAGGCACATCTATTAATCTTTATATGTCTAGGCTTCAAGTCTATAAAATGAGTTCTAAATGAAATGAAATATATAGATTGCCTAGGATAAATAGCAGGCACACATCCCATATGTGTGCACCTCATTCTATATCCAAACTTGCTCACACTCCTGGCACAGGAATATCACAACCCTGTGTCTGTCTATAAACATGAGTGTGTTCATGCATACCCAAATACATCAACTTCAGATTTTCTTCTGAAGCCCTGCAAAATCATCAGTATATCCTCATCACAAATGCAGGCCCAGAAGACACGGTGCAGCAAAGTTCATGTTCTCTTTATACACAAACACAAATATGGTTCATTACAATACCAGGCCTATATGGAGAGTGAAGACTGGATGACATATATTTTATTTGTAGGCCAGTAACAGAGCTCTTTTTTTTTTTAAGATTTTATTTATTTATTAGAGAGAGAGAGAGAGAGAGCACAAGCAGGGAGAGCGGCAGATGGAGAGGAAGAAGCAGGCTCCCTGCTGATCAAGGAGCCTGACGCGGAGCTCATCCCAGGACCCTGAGATCATGACCTGAGACAAAGGCAGATGCTTAACCGACTGAGCCAAACAGTGACAGAGATCTTAAATCATATTTTTTGCCAAACACCAAAAGACAAAAAACAAAATTTTTAGGTTGATTTAAGTCCATTCCCTGAATTGCTCTTCTGTGTTCTTCCTCATCAAGTAAGGTTCCAGTCAGGAGGCATTTCATGTGGGAAATCCCTGTGCTGCTATCTCAGCTAAAGAGAGATTCCACTGGCAATGGCAGGAGCAATGGCATCCCCCCTGGGGCTGCTATTCATACATGTGTATGGTGCCCTTGCTCAGCTCTTTGGACATGAACTATTATGGGATGTTTGTATTTGTGGGTCTGCTTTATGTGTGGACTTCAATTGTTTGGTTGCCAGCAGCCTCACTAGTATCTCTCTGAAACACTCAAATCATATGCCAAATAAACATATTACTCTTGCAGGTTAAGGAGGAGGCAGTACAATTCCAGACACAGATCAAGATATTTCACAAGGTTTTGGCTGGGGTGCAGAGGATGGCAAAGACTGTCACATATCTGAAGAGGCTGTGTTTACTATTGGTATGTGTCATATGGCTCCCTGTAATATGCCTCAGAAGGAAGTATGGCCAGGAGGCCTTTCCTTGCTTTCCCATGAAAACAAGACAGTGAGTGGCAAAGGCCAGGCATCTCACACCACAGGAGTTTGTGTCAGAGTCTGCTCTGCTCTTGTCTCCAATGTATCTTCTTGGACTGCGTTGACACCACTCAAGACACTGGTTCTCATCGTGGCCCCTTCCCTTCAGATCTGTGAGTGGTCAGCTTGCAGACTTCTACTATGTAAAAGCTATGTGCTATAAGCCCAGTTAATAAGGGAAGAAAGAGAGAGACAGACAGACAGAGGAAAACCTTCTAAGGAAGAATTTGAAGACTAGTGCCCTATAGACAACTTTTGTCCTTAACTGTGAAAGCATCCCAAGTGGGAGATGCTAGCCGGGATAAAAATGTAGCACCAATTTGCCTCAGCAAATTTGTAAAGCTGTAAAGTTTCTCCCCTTCCTAATGAGTACTGAGGTATCTGAGAGAGGAAAAAAGGAAAGGCAGGGAGAGAAAGGGAAGGAGAGGAAGAGCTGAACAAGGGATCTTCAATAGTTAAGTGCTATTTAAAGTCAGTGTGGCTTTAAATCTACATCTACATGACATCTACAAGTCATGATGGAAGAATAATCCTTATGCTTCATTTAATTTCCAGTTTATTTTCATTCTAACAGTCTGTTGTTACTTTCAAGAAAGACTTCGCATTTCTGTTTATGAAAACACACTTTCTGGGTACAAGTTAAACTTAGAAGTCCTGACCGAAGCTTTGGGAACTGAGCTTGCAGGGGGTGTCCCAGCATGGATTCCTTTATGAGGTCTGGGAGGACCACTTTTACAACCATCTATGTCATATTAATGCCTCTGTCCTATAGGAATCCCATGAGAAGAGAAACAGCTGAGAAAGGAATAAAACTGGTGGTTGTTGACTTAATGGGAAGCAAGGGAATTTGGCTCTCCGTCCGTCTTCACCAGCTTTAGTGCAGAGCTGTAACAAAGGAGTGGGTAGGAGCAACCAGGAGAGCTCATTTTGCCTTCCAGACCAGATATCACTAAGTCTGTAAACAACGAAAGTGATATTAATCTTTTCTCTCTACATGGGACTTTACAGTGCACAAAGAACATTATATATATAGAGAGAGAGAGAGAGACATATTTATATGTACACACATAATATATAAATATATATACATATACATAAATATATACGTATATTTGTGTATATGTATATATATGTATATGTGTGTATATGTGTATATATACACACACATTTAATCCCCATTAAAAACAATAAAAAACGGGGCACCTGGGTGGCTCAGTTGTTAAGCATCTGCCTTCGGCTCAGGTCATGGTCCCAGGGTCCTGGGATCGAGCCCCACATCAGGCTCTCTGCTCTGCAGGAAGCCTTCTTCTCCCTCTCCCACTCCTCCTGCTTGTGTTCCTCTTTCGCTGTGTGTCTCTCTGTCAAAGAAATAAATAAAAAATCTAAACAACAACAACAACAATAAAAACTCTTGGAAGCATTGATCTATATTCCTTATTGTACAGATAAAAAGGTGGGGCTCAAAGAGGTAAAGTGATTTGTCTAATGCCAGAGAGGGAGTAAGGTGTAAGCCTGGACAGGAACTCAGATCCTATGACATCAAGTCCAATGCACTTTGCATTTGCATTATACCCAGGAAACAGAGGCACTGAAAGAGGTTTAGTAACTTATCCAAGGGCATGTGACTGGTTGGAAGCAGAACTCAAACTAAACAGATTTCTCTGAGGTGATAGATTTTACAGAGGGAGAATGGGATTGATTGGTAAGGTTTGGTGGACATTCCCCACTCCATGACACACTCATCCTTTGAAAACCAAAGGAACATAGGCTTAGAAGATGAGAAGGAAGAGAAAATGCAACTGTTCACTCATGTCCTCCCCACAGCTTCTTCATACAGGCTTAAGGAAAGTTCTTCCCAGGATTTTTAACATCTCACAAGTAAGGATAAACAACAGTCAAAAGGTTCAAGGTGAAATTGAGCTTACCCATGCTAGTCTCAGCCTGATCCTTCCTCACTAGCACCAGGAAAGGGGGGTGTGGAGGGGACACCTCAGCCACTGAGGCATGAGTCAGGGAGTATCACGGAAGTCCCTTGGCTTATAAACTCCTGCTGGCAATCATAGCATTTGTAATGCACACCCACTGCAGCTACTAGAAATAAATGTAGTATATGTGGGGGGGGGAGGGGGTGGCAATGCCTGGAAGGCTTCCATTTCATTTATGAGCCTTCATGGCTAGCCACACTCATAACTAAGGTGCTATTTCTGGGATCTGACCAATTTAATTTTGTGGTTTCCAGTTTTCTTTCATTTTGGGGAGAAGTAATTGCAGCCTTATTTGGAGTTTCCAAATTTAAAGCTGAATCGAAGTTTTTACTCTAGCCTTCTATAAATGGAATCCTAATCCTTGTGAGGGCCTACAAAAAATGTGTAAGCACGAGACTCATCTTCTTACACATTTCTATTTCCCTTCTATAAACTGGGAACAATGGTACCTACTGTAACTACCTGGCAGGTTGGGGGAGGGGTGGCATCAGCATATCACTGAATCTCACCCTTCAGGTGAGATTAGCTTACAAAAAAACGACCTCAGACTCTTACTTCAGGAAGTACAATTGCCTAGCGGTAAAAAGCCCCCTGTAGAGAATTTATTTCTCTGATTTTTCGTTTCTTTGCCTGTGTAAATGAAGTGATAGTATCTGCCTCCTAGGACTGTTGAGAGGATTAATTAAAATTATTTATGTTAATTATAGAGGTCCTTGAACATTCTAAGTGTCCACTAAAGTTCGACTATTGTCATTGTTATTAATATCACTGTTACAAGGCTGCTATGAGCAAAAGATAATGAGAGTGTACATTCATAAGAAAAAATGCACTGTGAAGCTTTGGTGTATAAAAAATAAAAGCAACTGCCCATCTAGAGGATATGTTAGGGGACCATCATAATTTGCTTGTAATAAACTTAAATTTTCCATACTTCAACTCCCCTTGAAGCAAAGAATTTCGTGTTTGCTTTAGGCCAGTGAAGAGATTACTTCGTTGTGGACGCCATGCTTGCAGCGAAAGGGCCTAGCACCCTGGAGAGAACTTACTGGTGATTTCTCTGAGTGGAAACGAGAGGGTCCTGCTCAACAGCTTAAGAATGGAAACTCAGGGGTGCCTGGGTGGCTCAGTCATTAAGCGTCTGCCTTCGGCTCAGGTCATGATCCCAGGATCCTGGGATCGAGCCCCGCATTGGGCTCTCTGCTCAGCGGGAAGCCTGCTTCTCCCTCTCCCACTCCCCCTGCTGTGTTCCCTCTCTAGCTGTGTCTCTGTCAAATAAATAAATAAAATCTTTTAAAAAAAATTAAAAAAAAAAAAAAGAATGGAAACTCATTGTTGAAGATCTAGTGATTTGGTTTGAGAGTCACTGTGAAGATTTAACAGGCTCAGCAACAGTGGCATCCCACTTGGGCCCTGGTCCTGTGAAAATATAACTGGAGCAAGGAAGAGTCGGCCCAAGGTGACTTGCCCAGAGTCTCACAGCTAAGAGGGCACAGAAGCACTCCGGTTTCAGAACCTTCTGAGCAATACTACTGCTACTTGGACTTTTGAAACATGCTTTATACTTTTGTCATTTTTCTTAGTAGCAAGATCTGAGGAAAGTAAAGTTCTAATGCCATCTTCCAGAAGGAAGGGGGGAAATTGGCTGTTATCCTGTTGTGAACCTGGGGTGTCCTCATGATGCAGGAATTGCTGCATAGTATAATTTTGCAATCACTTGCAGGCATCCTTCAAGGGTGCCTCTCTCAGTGGGCTGTGTGACAATCCCATCAGAAGGGGGCTGAGGACTTGGTGTCATTTTGAAGCTTGGTCTCTTCAGTTCTAAGAGTTTCCTGAGGAAAGATGGCTCTACGAAGAGTTTCAAACTATAAACGAAAGCTTGAATTCATCCCAAAGTGTGGAGTCAGACCGCTATGCCCAGCACTGTGGTATCCCAACAGTGACAGCATGGTTGGTTAACAAATAAGCATTCTATTGTTGTTCACAGTTCTTGCTGTAACATCACTTCTTCAAAAGGGGATTTTGTGCCTCAAAAAACTATTTAGGAAAAACACATGATCTTCATGGCCTATTTACTGTGGGAAGTCATTCTAGAATCATTACCACCTCCCTGCAAAAGAATAGATTTTTCCTTCCCATGGAGGCAAAAGAATAGATTTTTCAACACAAAGTCACCATGGAAAACTTTTCAATGATTTCCTGTCTTATTTTCTGATGCATCAGAGCAAAAGAATGTATAAAATTGTATTGATTAAGATCAAGCATGAAGTATGCAGCAAAACTTTATCACCATTTTCAAAACTGACAAAAGCAAAGCAGCTTGTAAATGGATTTAATTGAGTTCAAAAAAAAAAAAACCTCGACAGTTCCCTCACTAAAGAAACTTGTATTGTTTTCCCTCCCATGTCAGGGAGGGCACATGTTTGACAAGTTTCAAAGAAATCACCTCACAACTTTTCCCTTTGGAGAACAGCAAAGGGAAGCGTCAGGCAAGCATGGTGGGTGCTGGGTAATTGTGACATCCCTTCCCATCCCAGTGCCATACGCATGGACCATGGACGGGGCCACGGTCTAGGGGTTCTTCAACCCATGGAACATCAGTCAATGCCAGCTGGACAAACATGCTCCTTATTTCTAGAGCCTGAAGCAGGATGCGGTGCCAATTTTTGATGGGTTTATGTGGCAAGAACAGCCTCATCTGCAGAGAATAACATGTCAGGGCATGGCCTCTCATACTGCAGATACGTGTGCAAACTGCCCACCGGCTGGGAAACTCAGGAGGATCTCTTTCCGTGCTAGCCTGTTAGCTCCATGTCTCCTAAGCTAAAGGAAACCCTGGATTACATTAGAGTTCTCTTTTTCTCTCTGCTATGTGCTAAGCAGTTATAGCTGCTGCTGGTTTTCCTGGCAAGTCTGCACCCATGAAAAGAACTTCATTTTCACCCCCTGAAATTCCATCTCCTCAAGAACAAAGCAATTTCTCTATATAAATATTAGTGCCACTTCTAGAAATATAGATTGTTTCCCTGGGAAAGGCAGTCTCACATCACATCCCACAGACCCTTGGGTTCTCCTGGAATTTCAAGAGCATTTTATGAACTAATAGGTTGCAGTTTGTGCTGCAGTATTTCATTCAGCACTTAAATCTGCCCCTTGCCTTCACAGTCATGTACTGCTTTACAGTCTAATTTCACACTCTTCTACTTTCATTGCCCTTCTTCTCCAATCACTCAATTATTTATTTAACCCTGATACAATCCTCAGGAGTCAGGTGAGCATTGTCCTCATTTTTGAAGCTGGAAAATGGAGCGGGGTGTGCCTGTGGATAAGTATATGGGTCTATGAGAAGAGAGGAGGATACCTGTATTCATTCACAGAATCAACTCAGAACATGGAACCAGAATACACAGCTTCCTCAAGTGGTCATTTACTATGTCCCTCTGCTGATAAATAAATATAAATGAATTTATATGTGAATATATATGTGCATATATATATTATATGTGCGCATATATATATGCACACATATGCACACACATGCTGCTGACCATATAAATGGTAAGTTACGAAAAATAGAAACTAAAAAAAACTTATTCCATCTGGCTGCATACCTTGGAAACTCACCAGAGACATATATAGTTCTATTCAGATAAACCTTTTTTATTATTTACTTTCTTCAAGGATGTTAATGGGTGAAAAGCAAATTGATAACAAGTCATTGTAGGATTCTATTATTCCATCATTAATTCTCCTGTGGTTTAAGCTTAGTGGTGTGTCCTTTTCCTGTTTTTTTGTTTTTCCTTTGAAATTACAGAGCTGGAACAATATGGAGAGGTAACTATATTGCATTTCAAAGAGTCACGTGGATTAATAATTCAGTCAGACACCTTCTTCATCTCCCCTCTTATCCTCAAATCCAGATAAATCCTATGGTATAAAATAATTAGACTAATTATGCCTCCATCCTATAATCACTTGGACTTAAAAACTTGATTGTTTTTAATTTCTTGAAAATATCTTAGCTGAAAGTTATACATGATATATGAGTCAGTACATATTTCAGTGTTACATTTTCTTTGATCTTTGCTCCCCATGACAGGCAAACATTAGCAGCTAATAGTGTTGAGTGAATTCAGTCATGCACAATTTATCATAGAAGCAGCAAGGCTACATCCAAGGAAGTGAAATGACACTAGGTGACAAGAACCTTCTCAAATAATGCAAAGAAAGCATTTTTTTAAATGTTACTTTAAAAATGATTAGTTACATTGGCAGGATACTCTTAAAGGAAACTAGATACCTCCATTTCAATTCCATAAAAATGGCCACCCCATCTTCATTATCCTATATCTGTGTCATTTTTATCTGTGCCACCTCTATTTTCATTAGGAAGAGAAGTACAGGAAGAGATGGGTCATAGAAGGAAGTATTAAAGATGAAGGAGGATTTTGAGAATGGCCAGACCCAGGGACAAAGTTGTAGTCTGTAGGGGACAAGGGATTACCTCTGGTGGAAAAGCAGAGGAGGGATGAGAGAAAACCACAGGAAAGTTACAAAGTGTTAGTAATGTTCTAGTCCTTGGGGAGGATGATGGGATCATGGATAAAAATATATATTATATATATATAAAATAAATTGACTTATTACATATACTTTTGTATTATCAAATATTAAATTCCAAATTATGTCAGCTCCATCACAACGGACAGAAATGGGAAGCCAGTCTTCCATGTAAAATTTCTACTACTTTTAAAAAATTATTATTATTTTTTAGCTGGGATTATGAAGTGAAGGTTTCTTGAGAACTAAGAATCTAGGGCAGGGCTGAAACATCCTAGTCTCTGTCTGACTCTGTAATAGAAAGTATTTTTCCAAATAGGTACAATAGGCCTTTCATCTGTTTCACCAAGAAGGCCCTCTTATATAGATTCTTACTCCTTCTTTCTGTTATTACTTCTACTAGCCCATTTCAATGCCAAAAATTTTACACGTTAGAAACTAGGGCATTTTTCCCCATCTGTTACATACGAGAGTATTCCATCTGTTGTGTCCAAGTGTCAAGAACAATATAGCTCTCAACAATTTCATCTGAATTCATCTAACACAACCTTTCTAGTTTGATACCTAGCTGAAGACTCTTTAGAAATGGAATTTGAGACAGGTAAGTTTTTTGTTTGCAGGCAAGGGGAAATGGAAAGTTAACAAATAAATCCAAAACTGAGGCACTGTCCTGGAAAACAATACTGAATTATGGAATCTGTCAAGTCAATACGAGCTCTGGGATTTGGGGAAAGCAAGATATCCCTAAATCATGGAAACCAGAGCTGTGGTTTTTGGTCCCTTTTCATCCTATAAAATATACTACTAGCCTTCACTTGGTGGGCCCATTGTTTAGGAGTGACAGAAGCACAAACATGTCTAAGCATGAAAAACACCAACACTGAACAACCACAAACACGGCGGTCAGCAAACTTACTTCAAGACAACAGTAAAACTCTCTCTTAGGACCTGGGGATTCCTGAGCTCAGGAGAAAGTGGATTTAGGCATTTTCGGAGCAGCATGAAGATAGTAGGAACAATCTCTTCTGGAGCAAACTCTTCAAAGTTGCCTCACTATGTTAGAGAACATCATGAAACTACTCAATGTCCCCTTCTAGTTGAGGCAAGACTTAAGGATGAAATCTAGGTTGGGGTGTCCAAGGACCAGGGACAAGGCATATGAATGATCAGGACTAATTCTTAGCTTACAGATGGAGCAAGAGAGAACTAGGTTTCCATCATAAATAGACACAGCTTTAGTGAGATCATCTGTAACTGTCAAGATCCCAGAAGGAAAAAAACCCAACTCATATGGCACAAGAAATTTTCACGAAAGGAATATTCATAGACATTTAGGCACCACTAAAAACCAAAGGATGTTGAGGCAACCAGCGACTACCAATAGCTAGAAGACATTACTGACCAAGACTGAAAGGAACAAAAGGAAAAAACAGTGTTATGGAAGCTCATTAGAACTGGACCCTCCCCAATAGTATATGAGTTGTATTGATGAAATGATACAGCTACTTCTAAAAATACAGCTTCATCTAGAAATGAAGGAATACAGCTACTTCCTTCCCCTGGTGGGAAGGAAGCTGTTGGGGAGGGTGGACATTTGACCACTGATGAGACCAGCTAATATTAATCATCTTTGACATGGTCACAGAGTCTTCACTCAAGCGTCACGGACTTTCCTTCTCAAATTTCCTTCTCAAAATTCTCAAAGAGACCTCTACACATGCTATTCTCTCTGCCTACATACACCAAAGCCCTCCAATTCTTCTTTCAAACTGAACTAAATACCTCAGGGAACCCTTGACCTCTCTGGTAAGGTCATCTTCACCCCAACAAATGATCTTATAGAACCATATACTTTATCTTCACAGCACTTTTCACTTTTCACATTTGCAATTTAATATTTGTGTGATTCTTCAATTAATGTTTGTCTTCCCCATCATACAATAAATCCTATGAGAACAGAATTCATGTCGATTTTTGTTCACCATTGCATCTCTAGTGCTTAATATACAGCAGGAACTCAGGAGATATTTTTTGAGCAAATAACATTTTTTTAAAATGAGAAATAAATATCCCTAACTCATGCAGATGGGTGGCTTAGCCAAGGGTTGGCTCCATAAGTGAACAAATAATATCTAAGCTGTGCCTTTTTATATTGTGCAAAAAGAAAATGTTACATTCCAGGTGCACCATGTTAAAGAGAAATTGCATTCGACACCTGTTAAAAATGGCAGGACAGATTTTATACAAGCTACTGCAGTAGGAGAAAGAATACTTCAGTACAGAATTCAGCTAAAGTCCAAGTTAAGAAAGACTAGTCAAGAATATTTCAGTAGGGGGTCAGGATTAATTCAAAGGGGGAAAGATACTGAACTCAAATCTGTTAAAACAAAAGTCAGGAGAATTTTAAGTACTGGTGTGAGGTAGTGGGAAGGTCCTGGAGGATATTGGGGTGGGGGGAGGATGTCCAATGTGATTGGCCATCAGTGTTTGCCAATTGTCACTAATCAAAGTTAAGCTCCTACCTTCCCACAAGGACAGGGAGACAGGGACAGTTGTGTGCCTTGATTACATTTCAATGGGCTGGCTTGCAGATCCTGGAAAAAATATTCCTGGGTTGTAGAAGATTTACATCTCAAAGGGGCAGAGAAAGAATTTGCAATTGCAAGTTTTTGAAAGTGAATGCTTAAAGAAAACAGTGGCCAGGGGCTTATCATCAGGAACTTTTACAGGTTTTAAACAAAATAACCTGTAAGCAGAAAGACTGTCAGAACTAGTACATGTCCTTACTCAGCATGAGAAGTACCTGGTACAAGTGAGTGGGAGGAAAAAATTATATGATGATAGCAAAAAGCCCCTTAAAGAAAGAAAATAATCTGTCTCTGTGGTTTCCAATTACATCCTCTTAGCTATTGCACTGAAAATAGAATCATGCTTGGTAATTATGGAAGAGATATCTTGGAAGCAGGAGGTATTTACACTAGATGCCAAGTCAGGAGGCAATGGCATAGGAAAATTATTCCATCCCCTTGTGCTGACTTCCACCCCAGAGTCAGACGTGCAGACTGCATACCTGCCTGCTCCCCAGCCTGGGAATCCCAGGGACTGCAGGGTGTCAGCAGCAAGCCCACAGTCCACTGCAGACCGAGAACACAGAGAGAAAACATCACATCAGGTAGCAAAACAGAAAAAGCTTTAAAGAAACCAACTGCAACTAACAGTATAGGTCATTAACTGCTCAGACCCTAGTGAAATCCTTGCTGCAGTTAAAGTTTCCTCTAAAAAATAACCAGTGGGATAAATAAAGTAGCATATACAGAATGGGCATGGAGAAG
The DNA here is from genome assembly GCF_011800145.1 of Mirounga leonina. Classification (NCBI taxonomy): domain Eukaryota; kingdom Metazoa; phylum Chordata; class Mammalia; order Carnivora; family Phocidae; genus Mirounga; species Mirounga leonina. The sequence goes on from NW_023270305.1 coordinate 56,499,550, forward strand.
CAAAACTGGTGTGGATTGAGTCTAAAGCCCGCATTGAGTCTATAGACCACATTGCTGTTCTAGCTATCTAGAATGTTCACTCAGATATGGGGACTCCAAGTGGAGCCATCTCCCTCACCTGCACACTCGCCCCTCCCGGGACAGGCCACCCCACCCTCAGCGCTAGCCCTTCTGCACTTGCAGCTGTTCAGCAGATTCCCGTTTTCCACTTGGAGAGAGCAAGTCTGTTCATTAGTCTTGGTGCTCTGAGCCTCTGCTTATTTCGACTAATTAGCTCCCGGTCTCAGCTGAGAAAAGGGCATGAGGCCCAGGCTCACTCCTCTCTTCTTCCCTCTCCCTCTTTTGGAGAATGGACATCTAATTTCTTTCCTTTCTCCCCTTTTATTGTTCGCAGAACTGTAGAGATTGACATGGCTGACGATTCAGCAATTTTGATGTCCTGGAAAATTTAATGAAGAGGAGAGGGAGACAATACTATTCATTAAGGTGACTTCAGCTTCGGTAAAATCGAGGGTCTGCGGTGCAAGTTTCATTTGGTTGCTTAAATGACCACCAGCCTCAAAGCGGAGCTTGTGCTCTGGAGGGTCTGTGTCTCCCTGTAGCTTTGCTTCCCACCTCTTCTTCCTGCAATAGACAGTGAGTTTTTCCCCCGTCTCCCTGCCTGCCCTCCATTCCTCTGGCTCTGGATGAAGCCCATTAACTCCGTTGACTCCTAGCCCATTCAGCAAGTTAATGATTGAGCTGCAGGGAACCCTGGTTGCCTCACAGCTCACCTCCACCGACAGCCGGGCGGGTGTAGGGCATGCCTTAGCGTGCGATAAATCCTGCAGTTCCATAATGGACAGTTCATCTTCATGCTTTAGAACTTCCAAAGATTTTAAAGAGATTGCATCAGCATCTCCTAAAATCCCTTTTGTTTTGCTGACAGCTTTAAAAGATCGTCTTCCCTGGCTGCAAAATTACGGATGTCATTTTTAATGATCGATGTTATTTGTCATCCCAGAGGATGATCTCTGGTGAGAATTACAAAGATGCCTTTCTGAGACAGGGCCAGGAGCCCAGAGTAAATCAGCGGATGGTTTTATGGCGACCCAAGTGACAGAGCTGAAGTAATCGCGTGGAAAGCGACACCATACTCTAAATAACACTCCCTTCCACATCGCCTCTGACCTACAGCTCATTTGTTCGTGTTGCCTCTAACCAAATATGTCTTCAGCACAAAGTGTGGGAGAATACTCAGTGAATCATTATCTGATGGACAATGGCCTTCAGCCCCTGCTGTATCAGTAACCAGCTGTGTGACTTATTCCACATCAATTAACCGCTCTGAGCCTCAGTTTCCACAAGTGTAAAATGATCTCTATTTTAGTGCAAAGGTTCTGTGTTGCTGTGGTATGTCCTTCATGAGAAAAATCTCTGTGGTTCACTAACCATATTCTTCAGTACCAGAATGAAGGCTGGCTGAACATCTCAGATGCTACAAATCTACAGCATCACAAACTATACAGGCATACTCTCTGGAAAACATTACCCCATGATCAGTTTAAGCAACCATTCCCTGCCTAGTTAAGGAAGCCTGACAAACACTAATTATCCTTATTACATTAATCTGGTTTCCCAGACCTTCTCTGATACCCAGAAATCAAAGGCTACCCCCCAAGCTAGAGTGTTTTTGGAGGAAACCCACAAATGAAGTTTCTAAGGCCCAACTTCACATACCTACCAAAATAATGCTTTTTTACTTTCCTTTTATATGAGGAGAATGTACAATTGGGTACGAGGAAATGGGTTAGACTTATCACATCCCTGTGCAGGCCTGCCTGTGACATTTGTGGGGCCCGGAACCAAGGTACAAATGAAGATCCACCTCCTATATTGGCAGTGTTTATGCTCTTCAGAACCCTGAGTAGCTTGGGGCTCACAGCTGGGGCCTTTCTACTCAGACCCAAAAGCTGCCCTGTGTCTGTGTGACCGGCATGATCCTTGGTGGATCAAAGGAAGCTAGAGTTCATTCCCAAAGGGTTGCTTCACTCATACCTTACCTGTTAGTCTGGGTCCTCCAAGAAACAGAAATGTCAAGACAGGACTTAAGGTGCAAGAAAGTTAGTAGTGGGAATTCTTTGGAGAAAAAAATGGGGAGAAATCAGGAGAGGCCAGAATAACTTTTGGACAGCAGTGCATGTCTGACTCCAAGCAAGAAGCAAGGGGAGGAAAGAAGGTTGGACGGAAGTGTCTTATACCACAGGGCAGTTCTAAGCAAAGCCCGGGTGAGGCCACTGGGTGGAGCTTAAGGTAGTCTCTGTCAAAGAACAGCCTTTCCCAGGAATGCACCTGCTTGACTATTCCTACCACACTCAGTCCCTGGCTGGGAGCAGCATGGGAAGTGTGCCATAGGTGTGAAGGTTCTGACAGATTTCAGAGAGCAGCACCTGGAGCTGAAGTTCAAGTCTATCCTCTGAAGTCTCAGATCCAAGTGGCTGCCATAGGCTGTTTTACTCACATGGACCTTCTCTATGTTACCGCAGAGGAAGCTTTTTCTCAGGATTGACAAGCAAGCTACTGGTAGTGTGCGGTATAAACTCTTTTAGCCTTCGAAAGTCAGTAATGCAACCAAGTGGCTAAGTGCCTCTGTTTCCAGAAGATGGTCTACCCCTATTTAGGTTACAGGTTTATCTATCCAAGGAATAAAAAATCTAAAGAAGAAATGCCATCGGCCACATTGGTCAGAGTCCTCCTGTCCCACTCCACTCTCTGTCCTGCGGTGACCAGGTGGCTCTCCTTTGGGGAGGACATGGGCTCTGACTCATAGCCCATACCTCCACCCACAGTGATATGTCATCAGTGCCCTTGTGAAGATAAGAGCCCTAATGTGGATATTGAATGAAGTTTCTATTACTGAAAAGCCCAAATCACCACAAACCTAGTGGCTCAAAACAACACCCACCTATTATCTCACAGTGTCTGTAGGCCAGCAAAGTGTGGTTTGGTTCTCCGCATAGGGTCTCACAAGGCCAAGATCAAGGTGTCAGATAAGCTGGGTTCTTAACTAAAGGCTTAGGGACAGAAGCCACTTCCAGGGTCATTCAGATAATTGGCAGAATTCAGGTCCTTGCAGTTGTAAATGTGAGGTCCCCCTTCCCTTGCTAGATGTCGGTTGGGGGTTACTTTCCGTTTCTAAAGGCTACTTGCGTTCCTTAACACATGGACCCCTCCAACTTCAAAGTTGCTGACTTTGAATCTCCTTCATGCTTCAGATCTCTGCTTCTCCTTCTGTTGCTTGACAGAGAAAACTCTCCACTTTTAAAGGTCGCATGTAATGAGATTAGGCCCAACCAGATAATCTAGGAAAATCTCCCTTTCTTAAGGTCTGTTAATCAGTCATCTGAATTACATCTTCAAAGTACCTTTTGACCCACAACATACCATACTCATGCGTGTGATATTTTATCCTATTCACAGTCATGGGGATTAAGGCAGAAAATCTTGGGGAAGGTGCATTTTTAGAATTCTACCTACAGTAGGTATCTGGACCTAAACGTCCTCTAAAATTATCTTCCTTGATAAAAACCTTACCAACATAACTCTTAAAGAAGAGATGAGAATATTGGACACTTTGAAGCCTGTAGACATGCCTGTCAAGGTGATGGATAGGGGCTGCTTCAATCAGCACGTGCTCCCAAAGAGGACTAGAATCCCCACCAACTCTGGAACTCCACAAAATGGATCTAGAGGCATCAATGAAACCACTCCACAAGACACTCTGCTAAGCAGAGAAAAATGCAGGAGAAATGACACAAGATTGCAGTTTCAAGATTGCAACTTTAGGGGAATTTAAAGAAGCCAGTCAACTTGATAAATAAGGAAAAATCATGACAATTCAGGAATATGGAAAATAGTGCAATGCCAGCATACCCCATAGCATCAACAGCACCCAGATACAAAGGAAAGCTCCCGAAGATGCAGCAGACCCAAATAGAACCTACTTATAGAAAAATAAAAGGCAATCCAGTGTCAGAAAATAATGTTACAGATTTAAGAGCTAAATAGTGGGGAAATGTATCTAATAAAATAACAGATAAAATGTAAGTGGTTTATCTTCTATCAAGTTGCCAAAAGGCTTTTTAAGATCAAAAGCAGAGAAGGAAGTCAGAAAGGAGCATGATGTATCTACTACCTACATTTTAAAACTCCTATACAGCTAAAAACAACCACAAAGAAAATTAAAATGCAATATGAACTATGGGGAAATAAAATATATGTATTTTATTATATGATATATAACAAACAGTGGCTAATAAGTTTAATATATAAAAGGTCATATAGATTAATAATCAAATTAATAAAACAATAGGAAAATGATCAAAGGACCCAGGCTAGCAATATACAAAGGAGGGAATACAAATGACTACTAATCATATGAAAAAAGTCTATTTCATCAGTAACCAAAGTAAATATGAAAATAATATAAACAATAAAATGTCATTTAATACCTGTCAAATTGATAAGTATACACACACACACACACACACATATAGTTACCAATGTTAACCAGAGTGTAAGGAAGTAAGTGCTTTTATGTGATGTTAAAGTGAATGTATATTGATTCAATCTTCCTATAAAACATTTTTTGAAATAAAACATTAAATGTGTACATACTCTTTCTTCTAAAACATTTACTTCCAGAAGTTTATTATAAGGAAATAATCAAGGGTGTACATAAATATTTATCTACAGAAGTCTTCATCCAAGCATTAGTCATTACACTAAAAAATTTGGCACAATCTCAGTGTCAAGAAATAGGGAATTGGTTAATAAATTATGGTGCATTTCATGTAGCCATGAAAAATCAAGCTCTAGAAGAATATCAAATGGTGTGGAAATGTGGTTCATTACTATTGTAGGAGGAAAATAAGCAACATGCAAGAAAAGAAGTATGTACACATAGTACCATTTTGTAAAGAAAGATACATTATATGTAATAATAATGTTTTATATGGAAAATAGATTAAAAATGTAACAATGATAACCGTTTTCACTGTTGGGGTTGAGATGATGGAAGTTCTTTGCGCTTTTGTGCACTTTCCCAAGTTTTCTATAATGAACATATTATCAAAATAAAAAATTAATTTTAAAAACAGTTAAAAATAAATGCCCAGAATGCTATAAACTTCAGTGTCTCAATATAATTGGAAATGAAGACAAATCATTGGGCAGAGAGGAAGATGTAAATTCTCAAAAAGTGACCTGTGGAGGCTAGTTCCTGGGCATTTGCCCAAAAGCAACAGGTATGTTCATGGTGTCCAAGTCAGAGTGATAGTAATCCGTTGGCTCTTAAAGCTGTCTGCTGGCCTGGCTGCCTTGTAGGAATTTATCCTGGTCGTTTTATGGACATCCTACTTTAGTTAGCTTTCCCTTGCCCAACTTCTCTCTTTGGAAGACTGTGGTTCTTCTAAATCCTTTTCTCTGCCTGTGTTTCACTACAATTGTTAAAAGACACTAAATTGGGGGCACTTGGGAGGTAAGCAATAGCAAAAACTCAGGGCATTCATAGTAAACTTTGAAATAATCTGAAAATAATGTGTCCAGGGAAAAGCATGGGGTTGAGAACATCTGAGTCCCTGAAATTGCCTTTAAGTCAAGTTCTATCACTCACCTGAGCCACATTTTTTCCTTTCAAGAGAACTTGCCTGGAAACAGTGTCTCCAAACTGCCTGTGGATAAGGTTTTTAACAGGGGCTCTAGTTATCTGCTGAGAGTCAATTTGAACTACATGGGCACCAATTTCATTACTAATGTTAATAGTAGTAAATAATAAGAATTAGCTTTAACTGAGGTCCAGGAATTACGCTTAGCTCATCATAGGTATGATATAATTTAATTCTCCTAAAACTCTGAAAATTAAATGCTATTATTGGCCAACTTCAAAAATGAAGAAACTGAATTCTGAAAAGCTCAAATCTAACCATCGCCAGTCTTCTTAAATGCAAATCCTCTAGGAAAAAATTAAGCCTTTTTTATTGGAAAGTTTTCTACTACCTGGTTTGTGCTTCCTTGTCTGTCTTTGGACCCTGCAAGCTCCACTTGAGCCTATGGAATTAAAAGAAGTCTCATTATAATGGCATTTTAGCTCAGTGTATCTGGCCTGTCATCGCTACATACTCGGCAGGGGTGCCTCTGTAGTCTCACCTGATAACTTCTAGGAAACTCAAGTGTGCCAGCAGGGGCTCACTCTGAAGTCTGCTCACTCTGCAGTCTTTCTCTTCTTCCTTTTCTTTCTCTGTGAATGTCCGCTGCCCTCAGAGCTCCTGGAGGACAGAGCTTTGTCCCTGCAGCTGCTCTATCCACAATTTCTATGTGTTCTCCAAGTTGAAAGACCTGCCATGCTGCCTTCACTTCAAGCCCAAAGGGGCTGAATCACAGTGTGTTTTGCACAAATATGGAAGAAAGTGTTCTCTTGTTAAGGCTCAGATGTAGACTTTAGGAGTTCCTGCACGGAGAGAGGCAGCTGCTTATGCCCCCCTCCACTTTCCCCTGCACAACACTCCTTCCAGCCAGGTCCTTTCCCACCCACCTGCCAAGCTGACCAGCTCCTGCAGAGTAGTCTGAGCATTGCTAGAGCTCCAGGTCATCGGACATGGCCAAACCAAACTTTGGCTCATGTTCAGCTACAGCCTTCTAATCAAAAGTTAAAATACCCATCTCTTTAAAGACAAAGGTATGCCATTATATAGATGAAAATATCTGGAGAAAAGGACTATGGCTCAAGTATCAAATTCTTGCTGGCAATAAAAAGTGAAGACCATATGAGACCTAGTTTATTTTACCAACGCCACCTGATTTCATTGTGGACAAATTCTGTTTTACTAGTCATCTCACTTTGTATTCTACTCACTTTCATTGACATTTATTTGATATTCAAAGGTGTTATTAAAAAGGTAAAAGGACTCTACAGGAAGGGCATTATATAAATGTTGTGAATTCATTGATTTGACTCTTCTAAGCAGTAGGTGGCATTGAAAATGGTACTATAATTGAATTTTAATCATTGAAATATTTCCACCTAATGCCTTTTCCCTTTTTACAGCTGAAGAGCAAATGTAATGTTTCTGTTTAAGAGAAATCGTGTGTCTTTAATTCAGAATTAGTGTAATTGGTGAGTTAGGGATTTCAAAACACATCCAAGAGTATTTGGAATTTTAAGAAAAATTAAGAAAATCAAAACCATCCTGGAACTTATAGACTATTGATCTGGCTCAGAGTCAAAAACTAGGATTCACAGGTCAAATTGGGCCCACTGCCTATTTTTGTATAATCTACAAGCTAAGAGTAATTTTTACTTTTTATTTTTATTTTTAAATATTTATTATTTTACATATATATTATTTTATTTATAATTTTCATTTTTAAATATCTAGGTAAAAACAAAGATTGTTGTGGGGCACCTGGGTGGCATAGGCAGTTAAGCGTTAGACTCTTGGTTTTGGCTCAGGTCGTGATCTCAGGGTTGTGAGATTGAGCCCCGCATGGGGCTCCATGCTCCGTACCAAATCTGCTTGAGATTCTCTTTCCTTCTCCCTCTTCCCCTTCTACTCATGCTTGCTCTCTCTCCCTCTCTAAAATAAATAAGTAAATATTTAAAAATAAAACAAAAAGCAAAGATTGTTATATAACACATGATAATTTATAAAAATTGAAATTTTGGTATCGATAAAGTTTATTGAAACACAGAAAAGCTCACTTGTTTGAATATTATCTATGTGACTTTTGCAATAGAGCAGCAGAACTGAGTTGCTGTGACAGAGACATATGGTCCACAAAGCACGAAATATTTACTATCTGCCCTTTACAGAAAAGTTTGCCAATCCCTGATCTGTTTGATTGATTTTGATATTTGTAATTAGGCATAAAGAAACTGAAAATAGAAACATGTGGAAAAAATATCCTTCAAAATATTTCAGCTTCAAAATGAGGTAAAAAAGAGTATATATTTTTAGTATAACATTTACATAGATAACTATTAAGTTCTAAATTTTTAGGGGTGCCTGGGTGGCACAGTCGGTTGAGTGTCTGACTCTTGATTGCAGCTCAGATCATGATCTCAGGGTCATGGGATCAAGTCCCATGTTGGCCTCCATGCTCAGTGGGGAGTCTGCTTGAGATTCTCTCTCTTCCTCTCCCTCTGCCCCTCCCCCTGCTCGCTTGCTCTCTCTCTCTCTAAAAAAATGAATAATTTTTTTTAAAGTTCTAAATTTTTAGAAAACTTTGGCAGACAGATAGAAGCAGGGGAAAATATATAACAATGTTAGAAAGAGTGTCAACTTTGGATCTTAATAAAAAACTGGGAGTAAAACCTAGCTTTAGTACTAGCTATACAACTTTAAACACACCACTTAGCCTCTCTGAGTCTGATTTCTCAACTGTGAAATGGAAATGAAAATTCTCACCTCATTAAAGTCAGAGTGAGGACTATTAATAATGTAAGTAAAGTGCCCTATTTCCATGACTGGAATCTACTAGCCTTTCAGTGAATAATATATATAGTGCTGTGGTTTTGGTCAGTCCTCTTCAGTAACATGCAGTCCTGAGAGAGGTCTTCAGAAAAGAAGTTCAGATTAAAAACTTCTGAATTGCTTACTTGGAAAAACTTCCAAGACCTTTTACTATCACCATCCACCCACATGTACAGGCATGTATTCTGCTTGGGGCATCACCTTGATGAATATAGGAAGAAAGCTTTCAAGAATTTCAGACTCTGAAGAGAAAAGCAAAGTCAAGAAAGAGTAACCAATGCACAGAAATGCCTCCAAAGATGGTAGGCTGGGAAAGCCTTACAATGGCTAAGACTCTGAGCTCTGGAATTAAAAAGACCAGGGTTGAGGCTTCGTCTTTGTCACTGACTAGCCATGTGTCGTTGAGGAGGTCACTTAAGCTGCTTTACTCTGTACCCTCTTCTACAAACTGAGAGTCATATCAGTACCTATCACACTGAAACTTTGGAGGATTGAGAAAGATACTATGAAGTGCTTGAGATGGTGACTGGCAGATAGCAAGCATTTCATTCTTTTATTCATTCAACATACAGCTAGGGGCACACCTGTGTACCAGACACTGTGGCCAATGTTAGGGAGAAACCAGTGAACAAGAGTTGTGGTATCTTTTGTAACTGATAGGGAAGCAAGGCAGTATGCAAGTAATGAACAAGTCAGTCAGGCAGAAGTCATAAGTAATTCTATGAGAAAACAAATCGTGCTGAAATTCAGAAGAAAACAGGGGTCTGTATTAGCTGAAATGTTCAATTAAGGTTTCTCTAAGAAGATGACATCCTCCTGAAGCTAGGTAACTGGCTAGAGTTTGGTTAGCATGGGAGAAAGTAACAGAAGATCAAGTCAGTGGGACAGGAAGGAGCTAGATGATAGAGGATCTTTGAAACCATCATGAGGAAGTTGATTTTGTTCCTACTGCAAAGGAAAACATTTAAATGACTTTAAACAGAGGAGTAATATCATGGGGTTTATACTTTTAAAGGGCTGCTAAGTGAATGGAGGAGGGCAAGAGGAGAAACAGGGAGCCATTTTGGGAACCTGTGCAGGAGTCCAGGAAAGAAATTTGTCACTGTCATCTGGAGAGTTCCAGAGCAGAGGAGAAAGTGGAGTTTGTCTGAGCAGTTGGAATAGGCAGGACTTGCTGATGTATTAGATACAAAAGAGAGGGTCTTTCAAGAAAAACTCCAGGTTTGAGAGGGTGGGCTCCCCTGCCATTTCCCCAAATTTGGAAGACTATGGGGAGAAACAGCTTTGAGGGTGAAAGTAAAGAGTTCCATTCAGGACATGTTCCTGAAGTTCACCACTTAGAGGTGGGGTGGAGGAAGAGATACCACTTAAGGGGGCTGAAATAGAAGGAAATTCAAATAAGTGTGAAACTAGGAAGTCAAAAAAGGAGAGGAGAGGACTTCAAGAAAAGGATGGTGGCAAGTTGCATAAAACACCACCATCATCGTTATTCTTATTATGAAGGAAACATTGGTTTGGGGCTTACGTGTCCCCTCCTCTAAGCAGTGATCTGACTATGACAGTTAGCCCCCTCAGTTGGGCTCTATCATATCACCATACTCATTGTATCCAAATAACATATCACAGCTGGTAAATGCCCTGTTTAATTGTTAACAGTGTCGATCTTCTACTTAGAATTTAGTTTTACACAGACAGGCACCCTGTCCTTTTTGTCCTCACTGTATTCTCAGTGACTAGAAGAAAGCAGGGCACATAGTAAATGTCCAGTTAATACATGCTGAATGAGTGAATGAATGAATGAATGGACTTCAGCTTCCTATTCCTATCTCTTTCTTTTCTCTTTCTCTATCTCTGCTCTTTCCTCGATGGTGTCCTCAAAGTCACTTGTCAGCCTCACTTAACTCATTATATTCAAATTATACTTTAAAACATTTATATAATTTGTCTCTTCCTTCTGCCTTGTGAGGATGGCAGGAGAGACATCCTGCCTCCATTTTACAGAGAAGGCAGCAAAATAGTGGAAAGAAAACTGGGTTTAGACTCAGGAATCCTGACCTCACATATAGGGTTACACTCCCCTTATCTGTGTAATTCTAAGCCTAAGTGGTTCTTAACCTCATTTTCCTCATCTGCAAAATGGAGATAATAATCCTATATCAACCTCAAAAGTTTATTATAAGGGAAATGAGATTATATATAAACAGCACAGAGCAAGGCATGCAACAGTGTTAAAGAACAGGTGTGTGAGTGATGGTGGTAGTAATAGCAGTAGCAACAGTACCAGTGATATTTGAATACAGTGGGAAGCAATTGCACATTCAGGTGAAAGAGAAATTCAAGCCTTGAAATTGGTATATTGGCCAAATCCTTCAACAACAAACATTCTTAAAAATGAAAATCCCCACAAAATGAAGATTTCAAGCTTCAATCAGTTACTTGCTTATTGTCTGAATTTTGCTTATCACAGTGGGATTGTAGTATTACAAGAGGCTTTGGATACTACCTCCTGGAAGTCTACTTGACCCAGTTCCATGAATTAGAGAGAAGCCATGGTATCTGGCATATTGTTAGGAAATTGAGCCATATTTGGAATAAACTTGGTGTTTATGCTGAACTATCATGAGGATCAAAATAAGCTACCTCGCAGATTAATTTAAAATGTTTCATATTCTTTTAAAAAAGAATTTGCTGCAGCACTTCAAATATTTAAAGCAAGCTCATGAAGAAAGTCTCCAGATCTTGAGGCCTAATTTAAACTAGAGAGAGCAGGGCTCAGTTCATAAAACCTCTGGGCTCAAGAGACCTGGGCCCCAGTTCTGAAATTATGCCCATGAGCACCACCTGGTTGCAAGAATATTACCAAATGCACACTAAATGACATTTGATAATGAGACATACTCTCATGTTTCTTTCTATTAGGGTATTTCTTTGCCTCCTGTCACTGTAAAAAAAGGAATAAATCCTTATTCAACCTGTACGCTTCCTCAGTTTGGTCACACCTAACAGCCTGTCCCTTGAACATCACATTAGGAAAGTACTATGGCTTTATTTTGTCTTCTGAGGAGTTATGGTGGGGTTTCCTTTTTCTGAAAACCTGAGTTTGGCCTCTGCAACTATAGGATTCTAAGCTTCTTGAGGAAAGGAACTCTAGATCAGTTTGCTCTTATTGCATAATAAACCACAGCAAGACATAGAAGCTTAAAGCGACAGCCTATGATTCTACAAGCCACTGGACCATTCTTCTGAACTCAGCTGTACTCCTTTAGGGAGCTGCCCTCAGTAGCTTTGTTCTGGAAGTTCACTGGCTATGGCTTGGGGTCCCTTGTTTCTCCCCATGTGTTCTATCATGCCTCAGCACAGAACACCCAGATAGGAGTCCAAGAGGGTAAGAGAGAGGTGAATGGCTTCTTGAGCCCTAGCTTTGGGACTAAGTAGAATATCGTCACTTTGCTGCATTCTGTTGGCCTAAGTAAGTCCCAAGACCAAGTCAGATTCAAGGAGTAGAAAAAATATTCTCTGCTTCAGGAAGGGGCCAGCTGTAAGTTCCCATTTCAAAAGGTGTGGATAAAGGGAGGAGTGGAAAATGGGGTCAATTTAGCAATTAATCTATGGCAAACCATGACTTATTTGTGACTATAGATCCAGTGCCAAGCCCACCCAGGGTTTAGCTCATAGGAAGCACTCAGTAAGTAATTACTAACGGAATAATGGAATGTTGTATTTGGGCCTGAGCCCTGAGTCTTCTCTTATTTCTCTGTGATCCCTGTTTTTTTCAGAGATTTAAGCTGTTTGGTCTTCTCTTCCCATTGTTCTCTGGTCTTAGCTAGGCCTGATGTGAGCTAAAAAAACCACCAACATAACTGGGACAATACTGAGTCAACATATCACTACTGAAGAACAAATCTAATGAAAATATTTCCATTCTGAGCTGTTTGGGAACACTTAAACTGCTTCTTTACTTTGCATTTGAAAATGGGTGAGAGAATGAATTTCCACAAATTGATGTTTTACAAGGATAGAAGGAAAAAATGTGGTCTACACATACAAATCAAACATGTTTCTAGGTTCTTTACATATATTATCCAGTTTAATCCTCATAATATTATAGATATTATTACCCCATTGTAAAGATTCAGAGGTGCAAAATAACATCCCAGAGGATACTCAGATAGTAGGTAGCAGAACTGACTTTAGGTCATGTCCTTTCTTTTATAGTACATGTCCTCTCAGATCTAATAAATAGTCTTGAGTTTTAATTTTCAAGCCGACTAACACAAGGAAGGCCCATGAGACCTGAGATGAGGGTGTTAAATTACAAATCCTTACTCTTGAGGAAAGCCAATCCTAACTCTCTGTAGTGGACAGAGCCCCTGACAATTTTGCAGCAAAAGGCAGAGGAAGATAGCTTGACCTCTGCATCCTCTGCAGCTGAGATGAGAGTAGAGCTGATGATGGATGGGCCCTAAAGCCCCAGATTTGCCAGCAATGAGTTAAGGACAAAGTGGTGGCCTGAAGATATACCTGGGCCCCAGTGACAGTTGAGTCATAGGGCCATTAGGAGATTAAACACACTTCCCTTTGGTCAGAGTGTAACTATTTTGTTCATGCCATTGATGAAATTCTCTTTCCATTAAATTTCGCCCCAAACACAAACAATTTAAAAAAAATCTCTTTCCTAGATGTATTATAACTTCCTTGTATGAACTAGAATGTCGTTTCATCAAATTCTCTTGAAACAGGTAGAAATTGTGTGACATATGGCATGAACACTGAACTGGAAGTCAGGAGGCCTGGTTCTAATACCAAACCTTATATAACTTTGAGCAAGATCCTCATATCTCTGGCTACCATTCTCTTCATATGGCAAATCAAAACTCAAAAAACTATCATTATTGGATTGCACTTATACCCTGAATGCCACCATCTCTAAATATCACTTCAGACAAATTAGCCAGTGAATTTTCATATATAGATTTCCATGCTTTAGGATCAACCCTTGACCCAAAAAGCAGCCATCTATAGGATGTTTGGTGACCTCTGACCAACAGGAAAATGCTATACTAGGTGGTGTCCTTGGCCACATGCCCCCTCTCCTACCTTGTATCCAACTGAAGTCACTCCTACATCACAATGTATATGTCAGCTATCCTTTTTTTTTCTATAAATTTCTCTAAAACACATGTAACAACTCAACAACAAAAACACAAATAAACCAATTATGAAATGGGTGAAGGACTCAAAGAGTCATGTCTCCAAAAGATATACAAATGACCAACAAGCACATGAAAGGTGTTCATTATTAGTCATTAGGGAAATATAAATCAAAACTGAAATGAGATACCATTTCATCCCCACTTGGATGGCTGTAATTAAAAAGATGGACAATAACAAGTGTTGCCAAGAATCTGCAGAAACTAGAACCTCCATACATCATTGGCAAGAATGTAAAGAGGTACAGCTGCTTTGGAGAGCAGTTTGCAGTTGCTGCAAAGGTTAAATATAAAGTTATCGTATGACCCACTAATCCCATTCCTAATTGATACCAAAGAGGATAGAAAACCTATCCACACAAAAACTTGCACACAAATGCTCATAGCAACATTATTCATAACAACAAAAAGTGAAAATAATCCAAATGTCCACCAACTGATAAAATGAAAGGTGGTATATCCATTCAATGGACTATTTTTCAGCTTTTTAAAAAGAATGAATTGCTGATATATTCTATAATCAATGGACCTTGAAAACATTATGCTAAGTGAAAGAAGCCAGATGCCATAGGCCACACACTGTATGACTATGTTTATATGAAATATTCAAAATAGAAAAATCTATAGAGGAGAGGAAGTAGATAGTGGTTGCCAAAGGATGGGGTAAATGGGGCCCAGTAATGGGAACAGGGTTTCCTTTGGGGGGTGAAAACGTACTTGAATTAGATAGTGATGATGATTGCATGAATTTTTCAATATATTAAAAACAACTGAATTGTACATTTTGAGAAGGTAAATTTATAGCATGTGAATATATTTCAATTTTTAAAAGTTTAAAGAAAACCCTTGTAATATTAATATTAGTATTATCTTTCTGTATATTTATGAGAAGTCGAAGATTATAAAGTTTAAGTGACTTACTCTAGGGCTCAGGTAATAAATGTACAGCTAATAAATACTCATATTTTATGCCTCCAATGTGTGCAAAACAATATACATGCATGTACATATGTAAATATTCTTATATTTATGTGTGAAAATGCAGGTATGTTTTGCAGAAGGATCCCATTCATTTCTATTCAATGAACAGCCACTTACTGAGTTTGGTCTATTCTAAGCACTGAGGATACAGAAAGAAAAAAAAAGTGGCACTTGCAACTGTTTTCCTTTAGTGAATTACTTTAGCATGTTAGCTGTGAATAAAAACAATGAAAAAGTCTACTGTGGACCTTTAAGTAAGCTTAAGCTTTCCACACAAGACCAATCAACAGGGACACCTCACTGCCATCCCAGGACTTGTGTTCCTGACCTGCACTCCTTTTAACACTTTCTTCCCTTAACAACAAAGTCTCCCTTGGTCCTGGCATCCGTCCTACCTCTGGCTCTCTGGAAAGGGTGTCTGTCTGTTTTTGAGCCCGCATGTCTCCCAGGTGTTGCTAATGGCATTAGCCCAGTTTCTCTACTGCAGCACTATTACCATTTAGGACCAGATAATTTGGGAAACTGTCCTATGCACTGTAGGATGCTTAGCTGCCTCTCTGGCCTCTACTGACTGATGGCAGTAGCAACCCCAACCCGAGGTGTCACAAGCAAAATGTCTCTAGACATTTCATTTGTCCCCTGAGGAGTAAATCACCCCAGGGTTAAGAATCACTTCTCAGCCTGACATTTACTCTAAGGCCCTTCCCGGTCTGGACCATTTAGAAAGTTGCCTCTTGTAAACAGTGCTTCTTGAAATCCATCTAAGCAACAGCGCACACCCACTCCAGAACCAGGCTGCTGGTGAGGGGTGGGCGAAATCCCTTTAAAACCTGTTTTCAGTGCTCACCTTCAAAGGCCATATCTAATGAGCCCTATCTAGCGCTATCTAACCACAAGAATTTAGAGTATGTCTTTTTCTGAAGACCCCTCTCTACCCCCAGAGCAATTCCCCTGAAGGATTATTTCAGTTTCTGGATCCAAATAATGTCAGCACTGGGTTCCTGTGAAAAGGAAGTAGGACTGATCTAATCATTAGCGGTAGTACCACCTGCTCTCCTCCTGATTCTTCTCTCCACCTTTTATGCAAGTACCAGTTACAAGGCAGCACTTAACTGAGGAAGCTGCCTCAGCTGAAAAGAATGAAAGTGGGTAGGAACAAGGCCTGAGAGGCCCTGAATTTAGGTGTTCTGGGTCTAAATCGGGAATGCAACTGAGGAGCTTTCAATCCCCCAGAGCAGAATAAATGCGCGGAACAGACCACAGAAAACTGCCTAGGGAGGCAATAGTTCTGTGAACTGTACTGCTCAAAGACTTTGCTGTTAAGAGAGGCAGCCTATTCAGGGAAATGCTAAGGAAAAAAATTCTATTGTTACTGCCACGTGGAGGGCCAATTCTTGTCAAACTGTCAACTGATTGTACTGGAGCTTTCTGGGTCAGAAACTCTATGCACCTCCCTTGGTCTAAAAAGGGAACCAAATGGCTTACAGTGTTGGGAAGACAAAGGGGTAGACCAGCTTCAGGCACAGAGGAATCCTCAGGTCTCTCCCTCCCTCTCTCTCCTCCTTACTTCCATGTTTGTTGCATACCCTCAGCTTGCGATAGATGGTCACCATCAGCATCTGGATTTCACTGTTGACATCAATCTCCAAGAAAAACTCTGATAGGCCCTCCTTGAGATACTTCTGTACCTCGGACAGGTCCACTAGCACTGTCTGATTTGGGCCAGAAGGGGCCGTGATGCTGGGAAGGTAAAGCAGCAACTCCATGGCTTCCCATTGCAGGCCTTCCCCACCTGCCCCTGCAGGCATTGATGGTCCTCCCCCTGCCCAACACTACCGTCAGCTCTCCTTGAATCCACAGGCACCCTAGTTCCTTCCACTTCAACTTTAACCTTCAAAGCCCACTCTCCAATAAGGATGGAATGCATACATTTGGAGGCGGGGACAGAAATTATTGGAGCCTCCTGTGGTGGAGGGGGAGGCTCAGAGCCCATCAGAGTACATTATGTGTGCAGTTGACTTACCTCAGTGAGTATGTGCTGATGCGGCCCATTCCAAGCAAGAGGTGTCATGTCATTTATTTGAATTTGTG